>NW_026967736.1:40000-188952 GCF_028390025.1 Pseudophryne corroboree
TGTGTGTGTGTGTGTGTGTGTGTGTGTCAGGTGCTGTGTGTGTGCGTGTGTGTCAGGCGCTGCATATGCGTATGCGTGTCAGGCGTTGCATGTCTGTGTGTGTCAGGCGCTGCGTGTCTGGGGGGGGTGGCCGGACACACAGCAGAGAGGGGGGGGGTGGCTGGACACACAGCAGAGAGGGGAGGGTGACCGGACACACGGCAGGGAGGGGAGGGGGTAGGGGGTGGCCGAACACAGCAGGAAGAGGGGGGAGTTGCCGAACACACAGAGGGAGGGGAGGGGATGGTGGCCAGACAAACAGCAGGGGAGGGGAGGGGGGGGAGGGGAGGCCGGACACACAGCAGGTGAGGGGGGGGGGCTGGACACACAGCAGGGAGGGGGGGTAGGCAGGACACACAGCAGGGGAGGGGAGGGTGGCCGGACAAACAGCAGGGGGGGGGTAGGCCGGACACACAGCAGGGGAGGGGGGGTGGCTGGACACACAGCAGGTGAGTTGGGGGGGGCTGGACACACAGCAGGTGAGGGGGGGGGCTGGACACAGCAGGTGAGGGGGGGGCTGGACACAGCAGGTGAGGGGGGGGCTGGACACAGCAGGTGAGGGGGGGGGGCTGGACACACAGCAGGTGAGGGGGGCGGGGCTGGACACACAGCAGGTGAGGGGGGGCTGGACACGCAGCAGGTGAGGGGGGGGCTGGACACGCAGCAGGTGAGGGGGGGGCTGGACACGCAGCAGGTGAGGGGGGGGGGGCTGGACACGCAGCAGGTGAGGGGGGGGGCTGGACACGCAGCAGGTGAGGGGGGGGGGGGTAGGCCGGACACACAGCAGGGGAGGGGAGGGTGGCCGGACACACAGCAGGGGAGGGGAGGGTGGCCGGACACACAGCAGGGGAGGGGAGGGTGGCCGGACACACAGCAGGGGAGGGGAGGGTGGCCGGACAAACAGCAGGGAGGGGGGGGGTAGGCCGGACACACAGCAGGGGAGGAGGGGGGGGCTGGACACACAGCAGGTGAGGGGGGGGCTGGACACACAGCAGGTGAGGGGGGGGTAGGCCGGACACACAGCAGGGAGGGGGGGGGGTAGGCCGCCGGACACACAGCAGGGGAGGGGAGGGTGGCCGGACAAACAGCAGGGAGGGGGGGGTAGGCCGGACACACAGCAGGTGAGGGGGGGGTGGCTGGACACACAGCAGGTGAGGGGGGGGGGTCTGGACACACAGCAGGGAGGGGGGGGGTAGGCCGGACAAACAGCAGGGAGGGGGGGGGTAGGCCAGACGCACAGCAGGTGAGGGGGGGGGTGGCTGGACACACAGCAGGGAGGGGGGGTAGGCCAGACGCACAGCAGGTGAGGGGGGGGTGGCTGGACACACAGCAGGGAGGGGGGGAGGTAGGCCAGACGCACAGCAGGTGAGGGGGGGTGGCTGGACACACAGCAGGGAGGGGGGGGTAGGCCGGACACACAGCAGGTGAGGGGGGGGGCTGGACACACAGCAGGTGAGGGGGGGGGGGCTGGACACACAGCAGGTGAGGGGGGGGGGGTAGGCCGGACACACAGCAGGTGAGGGGGGGGTGGCTGGACACACAGCAGGGAGGGAAGGGGGTAGGGGGTGGCCTTATTATAATAACCGTGTGGGGGAGGAGTCTGCGGCGGTGGGTGAATGAGATGTGGGGGCAGGCTGCTAAGGGTGCAGGGGAGGAGGGGAAGGGAGCCGGATGGATCTGAATGTGAGCCGCACGTAAGGGACCATACTGATCCTCCCCACCTCAGCCCGCTGGTGCTGCTGCTGCTGCCTGACTTCTTCCGTGCAGCACAGCTGTCTTCTCCGGCTGCCGCTCCCGCACCCGCTTCAGGTGTGGGGGTACCACACCGCTCAGTAGGCAAGCGCTGCCAGTCAGGAGTCAGCGCTGCACCGGATGTCTCTTCTGGATGTCCTCTGACTTTCTCCTGCGGCGCAACTCCAGCTATTCCTCCCGCTGCGGCTCCCACTTCGGGTAAGGGGACCATATTGCTCAGTAGTGAGCACTTTCGGTAAGCCTGCGGCTGCTATGCCGCTACCCCTCTCCTCCACAGTCCTAATGGGTCGCTGCAGTCTGTAAGGGACCGCAGGTGCACACACCCAGGAACCGCTGGCTCTCCTCCTGCCGCCAGCAGCTACTTTTATAACCTCAGCCTGCACGAGACCCCTTCCCTCACTCACTCTCGCTCTCCTGGCGGCCACTGCGCAGCCGCAACAAATTGAAAAGCCCTATCTCTATAATGGGGCATATTTCTCTTAATTAAAAAAACCCTATAACTTTCTGAAAAACCACAACCCCAAAAGGCACTACACTGGGGCATACTCTATCTAGTAAAACAAACCCCAAGTCTTAATTCGTCCTCTATCCGGAGTTATGCCTTCCCAAAAAATATCTAATTCACTCTATAGGAAAACGGTGTCAAAAAGCCACAAAGGAAGTCACAGAAAAAACTGACAGTTGGAACTTTAGGTTACTCCCAATTCCTCATTTTTTATTATTTTGCCCTGAAATTTGGCATGCAGCACCGGGTGACGATTCTACACGCCCAGGCCAAATTTCAGCTCAGTACGTCCAATCAGTTTTGAGGTGTAGCCCCTCAAACACCATGCCCCCATCTCAGAAGTTCCCTATGGGAGAATTCCGTTTGTTCGATTCAGCCTTAATATAAGGGCACGACCGTGCCCTTATAATATGTATCTATCTATCTATCTATCTATCTATGTGTCAGCACATGTATGTATAGATTCACATGTGGGTAAGCCGGTGTACGTCCACGTGTCAGCATGTGTAGGTATAGATGCAGGTGTGGGTACGTTGGTGTACGTTTAGGGGTCAGCGTGTTAATGTATAGATGTTGGTGTGTGTATGTCAGTGTACGTACAGATATAGGTGTGTGTGTGTGTGTGTGTGTGTGTGTGTGTGTGTGTGTGTGTGTGTATGTATGTATGTATGTATGTATATGTATAGAGGAAGGTGTGATACATACATATAACACATACATGATAGATACATACATATATCACACACACGATAGATAGGATAGATAGATAGAACACATACATACAAGATAGATACATACATACATTATAGATACATATATATACACACACACACATACGATAGATAGATAGATAGATAGATAGATAGATAGATAGATAGATAGATAGATAGATAGATAGATAGATAGATATCACAAACATATATGATTCATACATATATCACACACACATACATGATACATACATGAGAAAGACCTGGGATGGTGATGAGGCCAGGGCCCCCTGCTGATGTTGCGTTGAGGAAGGCAGTGTTCCAGGGCGGATGCCAGTCGGGGAGAGCGCCGCGCAGCCCGGGAAAAATACTGCTGAGGAGCTACATCTGGAAGAGCCCCTGGGAGGGAGAGTGCCACATGCCACATGCCCCATCCTGCGCGGCAGACTCTGCAGGCCTGCACATGGGAAGGGAGGTCTCTGGCCACACGTACTCACCCTTCTGCTGAAGCCCCGCTGCTGTCCCCATCAGCGCTCTCCAGCGGGGAGCGGGGCCAGGATGAACCTCAACCTGTGAGAACTATCTTCATGATCAAGAGATCTCATATGCAAGATAAGTATGTGTTGGGATAGGGCTGGGGAGGGTGGCTGCTCGGGCACACCCCCGTCAAGTTAAGGAGATTTAACTGAGGAAGCACAAGGGAACTCTCGTCTGGGGACAACAACTGCAGGGAGACCACATCTTTTCAGATGAACATGGGAGGGCGGAAGGCTGCCTAATACTGAAGCATCCTCAGACATTAAACCATATGCAACAACTATTGCAAGCATTCCTGGGGGAAGGTCTGCAGCAGACGGATTTGCATACGGTGATGTCATCCAAGCAATGGGCCAAAGTTGTCTGGAACCCTCATCTGTATATGAAAAGAGAAAAGGGGCATGCAGGGCATGGCGGCCTTTTGCGGCGCTTGGATAACCCCAAGTTTGCATTAAACACCCCCACCCTCCTTCGGTGTGGGGCTCATGTTGGCCATGCCCAAGCCCCTGAAGCATTCAAGCTGATTTCTTGCAGCAGCTGGGCACTGTAACAGCTTCAGAGCTGCTCTACAAGACAAGTAAAAGGGTGTGGGCCCTGCAGCACCACCTGTAGTTTGCATACACACATATATAGGACAGCATCTCTTATATGCCCCCCCTCTTTTCAACCCTCTTGTCTAACGTGGTATAAGCAGGGTAGAGTCCGGGGAGCTTCCTCTCAGCGGTGCTGTGGAGAAAAAATGGCGCTGGTGAGTGCTGAGGGAGAAGCCCCGCCCCCTCGGAGGCGGGCTTCTGTCCCGCTTAAACTGTAAAATTGGTGGGGGCTTATACATATATAAAGTGCCCAGCTGTATATATGTTATATTTTTGCGAAAGAGGTTTATATTGCTGCCCAGGGCGCCCCCCCTGCGCCCTGCACCCTTACAGTGACCGGAGTATGTGAGGTGTATGGGAGCAAAGGCGCACAGCTGCAGTGCTGTGCGTTACCTCAGTGAAGATCATGAAGTCTTCTGCCGCCTCTGAAGTCTTCTTTTCTTCTCATACTCACCCGGCTTCTATCTTCCGGCTCTGCGAGGGGGACGGCGGCGCGGCTCTGGGACGGACGGCGAGGGTGAGATCCTGCGTACCAATCCCACTGGAGCTAATGGTGTCCAGTAGCCTAAGAAGCAGGACCTTGCAACTCAGAGAGTAGGGCTGCTTCTCTCCCCTCAGTCCCTCGATGAGGGAGTCTGTTGCCAGCAGTGCTCCCTGAAAATTAAAAACCTAACAAAATACTTTCTGTCAGAAAGCTCAGGAGAGCTCCTGAAAAGCACCCAGTCTCCACTGGGTACAGTATTGTTTTCTTTCAAAAATCCACTTCATTTTCTTTACCCTATTATTAAAATGGTAATTGACAAAAACAAACTACATTGTCACCAGAAGAGCAATACAAAATGTACAAGTGATATATTAAAATCATCTTTCCAGCTTGAATTTCAATGATGCATTGGGTCAACAATTTTGTGAGAAACATCTTCACCCTTAAATAAAGATTTTCTTAATTCCTTACCTGTGTGCTAATTAGATATCACCTTGTTTTCACATTAAACAGACTTCCACATGAGAAAGCAGCAAGGATGCAGTGGCGTTAATGTTTCCTGGTGTCAACCTGTATTATTTCAGTAGACATTGAAATGAGGATACATCTTGCTGCCTTTCCAATGAAGCAAGTTTAATTTAGTAATAGGTGAAAAACCATCCCTACAAAGGTGTTAATCAGAGACTTGGCTTTGTGGACACTTTTCAGAGAACAAATTTGTTAGCATAAAAATAAAGCCAGAAAATGAAGAGCTGTTTAATCACGCAATTTGATTTTTTTGCCAGCATATTTCTTTTTCTCTGCAACCCACTGCTAAATTGTGCTTCCAAGATGTTTTTATAAAATCACTGAATCAAATCTAACTCTGATTACATCAGAGAAGGCCAGGTACCCTACACCATAACAGGGGGTATGAAATTTGACTTGTCTACTTAAAGATCACCAAAATCTGATAACAAGGTCAATTACGTCCCTGGGTGGGATTGAACCACCAACCTTTTGGTTAATAGCCGTACACACTAACTGATTGCGCCACAGAGACACTTTGCAGAACAACATACTGACAAATGCTAATAAGCATTCATCTAAAACGTTTCCTAGAAAAACTTAAAAAAGTCAATAATCTGGAGAGTTTTTGCAAGATGTTTCTTCTATCAACCAACGAAGAAACACATTGGTACTTTCCCATGATGAGTGAGTGCTTCAGGATCTCTTGCACTTACATGTGCAGCAGAGTACAGCAATGGAAGCATGCTGGGCCCATAACCCAGAGGTAGGCAGCTTGAAACTATCCTCTGCTATATGCATTTTTTTGTTTGTTAATTCAAGTAATCCAAAACTGGGATTGATATTTTGGCTCTTTTATTTTTACTTAAAGTACAATAACTTTTACCATTTTAATTTGTTTTAATAGTATATTGACAGTATTGTTTTCTTTCAAAAATCCACTTAATTTTCTTTACCCTATTATTAAAATGGTAATTGACAAAAACAAACTACATTGTCACCAGAAGAGCAATACAAAATGTACGAGTGATATATTAAAATCATCTTTCCAGCTTGAATTTCAATGATGCATTGGGGCAACGATTTTGTGAGAAACATCTTCACCCTTAACTAAAGATTTTCTTAATTCCTTACCTGTGTGCTAATTAGATATCACCTTGTTTTCATATTAAACAGACTTCCACATGAGAAAGCAGCAAGGATGCAGTGGCGTTAATGTTTCCTGGTGTCAACTTGTATTATTTCAGTAGACATTGAAATGAGGATGCATCTTGCTGCCTTTCCAATGAAGCAAGTTTAATTTAGTAATAGGTGAAAAACCATCCTTACAAAGGTGTTAATCAGAGACTTGGCTTTGTGGACACTTTTCAGAGAACAAATTTGTTAGCATAAAAATAAAGCCAGAAAATGAAGAGCTGTTTAATCACTCAATTGGATTTTTCTGCCAGCATATTTTTTTTCTCTGCAACCCACTGCTAAATTGTGCTTCCTAGCTGTTTTTATAAAATCACTGAATCAAATCTAACTCTGATTACATCAGAGAAGGCCAGGTACCCTACACCGTAACAGGGGGTTTGAAATTTTGACTTGTCTACTTAAAGATCACCAAAATCTGATAACAAGGGAAATTAGGTCCCTGGGTGGGATTGAACCACCAACCTTATGGTTAATAGCCGTACATACTAACTGATTGCGCCACAGAGACACTTTGCAAAAGTCTGTACTGACAAAGGCTAATAAGCATTCATCTAAAACGTTTCCTAGAAAAACTTTAAAAAGTCAATAATCTGGAGAGTTTTTGTAAGATGTTTCTTCCATCAACCAACGAAGAAACACATTGGTACTTTCCCATGATGAGTGAGTGCTTCAGGATCTCTTGCACTTACATGTGCAGCAGAGTACTGCAATGGAAGCATGCTGGGCTCATAACCCAGAGGTAGGCAGATTGAAACTATCCTCTGCTATATGCATTTTTTTTTGTTAATTAAAGTAATCCAAAACTGGGATTGATATTTTGTCTCTTTTATTTTTACTTAAAGTACAATAACTTTTACCATTTTAATTTGTTTTAATAGTATATTGACAGTATTGTTTTCTTTCAAAAATCCACTTCATTTTCTTTACCCTATTATTAAAATGGTAATTGACAAAAACAAACTACATTGTCACCAGAAGAGCAATACAAAATGTACAAGTGATATATTAAAATCATCTTTCCAGCTTGAATTTCAATGATGCATTGGGTCAACAATTTTGTGAGAAACATCTTCACCCTTAAATAAAGATTTTCTTAATTCCTTACCTGTGTGCTAATTAGATATCACCTTGTTTTCACATTAAACAGACTTCCACATGAGAAAGCAGCAAGGATGCAGTGGCGTTAATGTTTCCTGGTGTCAACCTGTATTATTTCAGTAGACATTGAAATGAGGATACATCTTGCTGCCTTTCCAATGAAGCAAGTTTAATTTAGTAATAGGTGAAAAACCATCCCTACAAAGGTGTTAATCAGAGACTTGGCTTTGTGGACACTTTTCAGAGAACAAATTTGTTAGCATAAAAATAAAGCCAGAAAATGAAGAGCTGTTTAATCACGCATTTTGTTTTTTTTGCCAGCATATTTCTTTTTCTCTGCAACCCACTGCTAAATTGTGCTTCCTAGATGTTTTTATAAAATCACTGAATCAAATCTAACTCTGATTGCATCAGAGAAGGCCAGGTACCCTACACCATAACAGGGGGTATGAAATTTGACTTGTCTACTTAAAGATCACCAAAATCTGATAACAAAGTCAATTACGTCCCTGGGTGGGATTGAACCACCAACCTTTTGGTTAATAGCTGTACACACTAACTGATTGCGCCACAGAGACACTTTGCAAAAGTACATACTGACAAATGCTAATAAGCATTCATCTAAAACGTTTCCTAGAAAAACTTAAAAAAGTCAATAATCTGGAGTGTTTTTGTAAGATGTTTCTTCTATCAACCAACGAAGAAACACATTGGTACTTTCCCATGATGAGTGAGTGCTTCAGGATCTCTTGCACTTACATGTGCAGCAGAGTACAGCAATGGAAGCATGCTGGGCCCATAACCCAGAGGTAGGCAGATTGAAACTATCCTCTGCTATATGCATTTTTTTGTTTGTTGAAGTAATCCAAAACTGGGATTGATATTTTGGCTCTTTTATTTTTACTTAAAGTACAATAACTTTTACCATTTTAATTTGTTTTAATAGTATATTGACAGTATTGTTTTCTTTCAAAAATCCACTTAATTTTCTTTACCCTATTATTAAAATGGTAATTGACAAAAACAAACTACATTGTCACCAGAAGAGCAATACAAAATGTACAAGTGATATATTAAAATAATCTTTCCAGCTTGAATTTCAATGATGCATTGGGGCAACGATTTTGTGAGAAACATCTTCACCCTTAAATAAAGATTTTCTTAATTCCTTACCTGTGTGCTAATTAGATATCACCTTGTTTTCACATTAAACAGACTTCCACATGAGAAAGCAGCAAGGATGCAGTGGCGTTAATGTTTCCTGGTGTCAACTTGTATTATTTCAGTAGACATTGAAATGAGGATGCATCTTGCTGCCTTTCCAATGAAGCAAGTTTAATTTAGTAATAGGTGAAAAACCATCCCTACAAAGGTGTTAATCAGAGACTTGGCTTTGTGGACACTTTTCAGAGAACAAATTTGTTAGCATAAAAATAAAGCCAGAAAATGAAGAGCTGTTTAATCACTCAATTGGATTTTTTTGCCAGCATTTTTATTTTTCTCTGCAACCCACTGCTAAATTGTGCTTCCTAGCTGTTTTTATAAAATCACTGAATCAAATCTAACTCTGATTACATCAGAGAAGGCCAGGTACCCTACACTATAACAGGGGGTTTGAAATTTTGACTTGTCTATGTAAAGATCACCAAAATCTGATAACAAGGTCAATTAGGTCCCTGGGTGGGATTGAACCACCAACCTTTTGGTTAATAGCCGTACATACTTACTGATTGTGCCACAGAGACACTTTGCAAAAGTCTATACTGACAAAGGCTAATAAGCATTCATCTAAAACGTTTCCTAGAAAAACTTTAAAAAGTCAATAATCTGGAGAGTTTTTGTAAGATTTTTCTTCCATCAACCAACGAAGAAACACATTGGTACTTTCCCATGATGAGTAAGTGCTTCAGGATCTCTTGCACTTACATGTGCAGCAGAGTACTGCAATGGAAGCATGCTGGACCCATAAACCAGAAGTAGGCAGATTGAAACTATCCTTTGCTATATGCATTTTTTTTGTTAATTTAAGTAATCAAAACTGGGATTGATATTTTTGCTCTTTTATTTTTACTTAAAGTACAATAACTTTTACCATTTTAATTTGTTTTAATAGTATATTGACAGTATAGTTTTCTTTCAAAAATCCACTTAATTTTCTTTACCCTTTTATTAAAATGGTAATTGACAAAAACAAACTACATTGTCACCAGAAGAGCAATACAAAATGTACAAGTGATATATTAAAATCATCTTTCCAGCTTGAATTTCAATGATGCATTGGGGCAACGATTTTGTGAGAAACATCTTCACCCTTAAATAAAGATTTTCTTAATTCCTTACCTGTGTGCTAATTAGATATCACCTTGTTTTCACATTAAACAGACTTCCACATGAGAAAGCAGCAAGGATGCAGTGGCGTTAATGTTTCCTGGTGTCAACCTGTATTATTTCAGTAGACATTGAAATGAGGATGCATCTTGCTGCCTTTCCAATGAAGCAAGTTTAATTTAGTAATAGGTGAAAAACCATCCTTACAAAGGTGTTAATCAGAGACTTGGCTTTGTGGACACTTTTCAGAGAACAAATTTGTTAGCATAAAAATAAAGCAAGAAAATAAAGAGCTGTTTAATCACTCAATTGGATTTTTCTGCCAGCATATTTTTTTTCTCTGCAACCCACTGCTAAATTGTGCTTCCTAGCTGTTTTTATAAAATCACTGAATCAAATCTAACTCTGATTACATCAGAGAAGGCCAGGTACCCAACACCATAACAGGGGGTTTGAAATTTTGACTTGTCTACTTAAAGATCACCAAAATCTGATAACAAGGTCAATTAGGTCCCTGGGTGGGATTGACCCACCAACTTTTTGGTTAATAGCCGTACATACTAACTGATTGCGCCACAGAGACACTTTGCAAAATTCCATACTGACAAAGGCTTTTAAGCATTCATCTAAAACGTTTCCTAGCAAAACTTTAAAAAGTCAATAATCTGGAGAGTTTTTGTAAGATGTTTCTTCCATCAACCAACGAAGAAACACATTGGTACTTTCCCATGATGAGTGAGTGCTTCAGGATCTCTTGCACTTACATGTGCAGCAGAGTACTGCAATGGAAGCATGCTGGGCCCATAACCCAGAGGTAGGCAGATTGAAACTATCCTCTGCTATATGCTTTTTTTTTTTTGTTAATTAAAGTAATCCAAAACTGGGATTGATATTTTGTCTCTTTTATTTTTACTTAAAGTACAATAACTTTTACCATTTTAATTTGTTTTAATAGTATATTGACAGTATTGTTTTCTTTCAAAAATCCACTTCATTTTCTTTACCCTATTATTAAAATGGTAATTGACAAAAACAAACTACATTGTCACCAGAAGAGCAATACAAAATGTACAAGTGATATATTAAATTCATCTTTCCAGCTTGAATTTCAATGATGCATTGGGTCAACAATTTTGTGAGAAACATCTTCACCCTTAAATAAAGATTTTCTTAATTCCTTACCTGTGTGCTAATTAGATATCACCTTGTTTTCACATTAAACAGACTTCCACATGAGAAAGCAGCAAGGATGCAGTGGCGTTAATGTTTCCTGGTGTCAACTTGTATTATTTCAGTAGACATTGAAATGAGGATGCATCTTGCTGCCTTTCCAATGAAGCAAGTTTAATTTAGTAATAGGTGAAAAACCATCCTTACAAAGGTGTTAATCAGAGACTTGGCTTTGTGGACACTTTTCAGAGAACAAATTTGTTAGCATAAAAATAAAGCCAGAAAATGAAGAGCTGTTTAATCACTCAATTGGATTTTTCTGCCAGCATATTTTTTTTCTCTGCAACCCACTGCTAAATTGTGCTTCCTAGCTGTTTTTTATAAAATCACTGAATCAAATCTAACTCTGATTACATCAGAGAAGGCCAGATACCCTACACAATAAGAGGGGGTTTGAAATTTTGACTTGTCTACTTAAATATCACCAAAATCTGATCACAAGGTCAATTACGTCCCTGGGTGGGATTGAACCACCAACCTTTTGGTTAATAGTCGAGCACACTAACCGATTGCGCCACAGAGACACTTTGCAAAATGTACATACTGACAAAGGCTAATAAGCATACATCTAGAACGTTTCCTAGAAAAACATTAAAAAATCAATAATCTGGAGAGTTTTTGTAAGATGTTTCTTCCATCAACCAACGAATAAACACATTGGTACTTTCCCATGATGAGTGAGTGCTTCAGGATCTCTTGCACTTACATGTGCAGCAGAGTACTGCAATGGAAGCATGCTGGACCCATAACCCAGAGGTAGGCAGATTGAAACTATCCTTTGCTATATGCATTTTTTTTTGTTAATTTAAGTAATCAAAACTGGGATTGATTTTTTTGCTCTTTTATTTTTACTTAAAGTACAATAACTTTTACCATTTTAATTTGTTTTAATAGTATATTGACAGTATAGTTTTCTTTCAAAAATCCACTTAATTTTCTTTACCCTATTATTAAAATGGTAATTGACAAAAAAAACTACATTGTCACCAGAAGAGCAATACAAAATGTACAAGTGATATATTAAAATCATCTTTCCAGCTTGAATTTCAATGATGCATTGGGGCAACAATTTTGTGAGAAACATCTTCACCCTTAAATAAAGATTTTCGTAATTCCTTACCTGTGTGCTAATTAGATATCACCTTGTTTTCACATTAAACAGACTTCCACATGAGAAAGCAGCAAGGATGCAGTGGCGTTAATGTTTCCTGGTTTCAACCTGTATTATTTCAGTAGACATTGAAATGAGGATGCATCTTGCTGCTTTTCCAATGAAGCAAGTTTAATTTAGTAATAGGTGAAAAACCATCCCTACAAAGGTGTTAATCAGAGACTTGGCTTTGTGGACACTTTTCAGAGAACAAATTTGTTAGCATAAAAATAAAGCCAGAAAATGAAGAGCTGTTTAATCACGCAATTTGATTTTTTTGCCAGCATATTTCTTTTTCTCTGCAACCCACTGCTAAATTGTGCTTCCTAGATGTTTTTATAAAATCATTGAATCAAATCTAACTCTGATTACATCAGAGAAGGCCAGGTACCCTACACCATAACAGGGGGTATGAAATTTGACTTGTCTACTTAAAGATCACCAAAATCTGATAACAAGGTCAATTACGTCCCTGGGTGGGATTGAACCACCAACCTTTTGGTTAATAGCCGTACACACTAACTGATTGCGCCACAGAGACACTTTGCAAAAGTACATACTGACAAATGCTAATAAGCATTCATCTAAAACGTTTCCTAGAAAAACTTAAAAAAGTCAATAATCTGGAGAGTTTTTGTAAGATGTTTCTTCTATCAACCAACGAAGAAACACATTGGTGCTGCTGGTAGTGAAGCAGTGATGTGCTGCTGTCAGCGAAGCAGTGCTGTGGTGCTGTTAGCGAGACAGGGATGTGCTGCTGTCAGCGAGGCAGGGATGTGCTGCTGTCAGCGAAGCAGGGATGTGCTGCTGTCAGCGAAGCAGGGATGTGCTGCTGTCAGCGAGGCAGGGATGTGCTGCTGTCAGCGAGGCAGGGATGTGCTGCTGTCAGCGAGGCAGGGATGTGCTGCTATAAGTGAGGTAGGGATGTGCTGCTGTCATTGAAGCAGGAATGTGCTGCTGCAGTGAGGCAGAGATATGCAGCCCACTATCTCCCTATCACCCCTGCCTGAGTCACACACTTTCCCTGTCACCCCTGCCTCAGTTACCCACTATCTCCCAGTCACCGCTGCCTCAGTCAACCACTATATCTGCGATCCCTGCCTCAGTCACCCACTATACCAGTCACCCCTGCTTTAGTCACCCACTGTCACCCTATCACCCCTGCTTCAGTCACCCACTATCCCTGTCAACCCTGCCTCAGTCACCCACTATCTCCCAGTCACCCCTGCCTCAGTCAGCCACTATCCCTGTCACCCCTGCCTCAGTCTCTTACTGTCCCTGTCACCCCTGCCACAGTCATCCACTATCTCCCTATCACCCCTGCCTTAGTCATTTATTATACCTGTCACCCACTTTCTTCCCATACTTACCCAACCCCTTCCTATCACCCCTCCCTCAGTAACCCACTATCTCCCTGTCACCCACTATCTCCCAGTCACCCCGGCCTCAGTCACCCACTATCTCCCACTCATACATGCTTCAGTCATCCACTATCTCCCAGTCATCCCTGCCTCAGTCACCTACTGACACCAGTGCTGACATTTCTGCTGCGGCCTCTCCACTCTCCAGCGTGAACGTCCTGACGACTGAGGAAATCCGCTTCCTAGTTGAGGACTCCGGGAATGAACACTGCCGATATTGCTGTCAGATGACTTTCTACCCAACGGAGGATTTTTGATACTTCCAGCTTTGCCATGCAGTTTCGAGTGCCGCCTTGATGATTTGTGTACACTACCGTGGTGGCGTTGTCAGATTGTACTTGAACAGGCCTGTTCTGTACTAGAGGCAGGGCCAGTGTCAATTAATTGAACACTGCCTGCAATTCCAGAATGTATATCAGGAGGAGAGATTCCTCCCTGGTCCACCGACCCTGGAGAAAGTGTTGCTCCAACACCATGGCCCAGCCCAAAAGACTGGCATCCATTGTCAGGAGGACACAGTTGGAGATCCAGAAGGGATGGCCCCTGCTCAACTGTTGGTCCTGTAGCCACCAGCTCAGTGTCAGACGAACCTCCGGAGTCAAGGAGATCATTTGAGACATCATCCGATGAGGCAGGCCGTCCCACTTGGAGAGGATTAACCTCTGCAGAGGGCGGTAATGAAATTGAGCGTACTCTACCATATCGAAAGCCGACACCATGAGGTCTAGTACTTCGCTGTGTGTATCAACACTCTTGGGCGAGAGAGGACGATACTGTCCTGAATTTTCAGGACTTTCTCTGGAGACAGAAACAATTGTTGGCTGTGTGTGTCCAGCAGTGCCCCTAGGTGCACAATGTTCCGAGCAGGGACCAGCGAGGACTTTTTTCAGTTGATGAGCCACCCGTGGACTTTTAGGAATTGGACTGCCAGTTCCAGATAACTGTGGAGAACCTCTTGGGAGTTCACCAGGATCAGCAAGTCGTCCAGATTTGGCAGGATCCTGATTCTCTGATGGTGAAGGGTCGTCATCACGGCCATGACCTTGGTGAATATCCGAGGTGCCGTGGCCAAACCAGAAGGCAGGACTTGAAATCCAAAAACAAACCAGGCACAACACTGCTTAGCTTCCATCATCAGATGAGATTGGACCAGTGGCGTAACTACTGCCTCCGCAGTCCTCGCGGTGGCTTGGGGGCGAGGGGCTGCGGGTGCGCCACTGATTTACAACAGACTGACATGCGGACGAGCGTCCGCATGTCAGTCTGCAGTCTCCTTCCCTCCGCCGCTTTTTGGAGGGACACGGAGGGCACACAGCTCTAATTGGCTCACGAACCGGCACTTCCCCCTATTAGACCCGCGGCCGCCGGAGATGATGCAGCAGGAGGGACACAGGAGAGACGAGCTGTGCCCTCCGTGTCCCTCCAAAAAGCGACGGCGGGGGGGGGGGGCGGTAAATATCTGTCACTGGGGGCATATATGGCACGGGGGGGGAGGGAGGAATATCTGGCACTGGGGCATTTCTGGCACTGGGGGGAATATCTGGCACTGGGGGCATATCTGGCACTGGGGGGATATCTGGCACTGGGGCATATATGGCACTGGGGGGGAATATCTGGCACTGGGGGCATATATGGCACTGGGGGGGGTATCTGGCACTGGGGGCATATATGGCATGGGGGGCATATATGGCACTGGGGGGAATATCTGGCACTGGGGGCATATATGGCACTGGGGGGGAATATCTGGCACTGGGGGCATATGTGTACCTGGCACATGGGGGGGGGGACTATATTTGGCACTAAGGCATGTAAGTACCTGGCACCGTGGGGGAATATCTGGCACTGGGGACATATGTGGCACTGGGAGCACAGCCCTAGCAACAAGGACTACCTCCTAGCAACGAGCATGACACCCAGTGCATAAAACATCTGGCAACGAGCATGACACCCAGTGCATGAAACACCTGGCAACGAGCATGACACCCAGTGCATGAAATCCCTGGCAACGAGCATGACACCCTGAGCATGAAAACCCCTGGCACCGTGCATGGAACCAAGAGCATGAAACCCCTGGCAACGAGCATGACACCCAGTGCATGAAACCCCTGACAACGAGCAGGTAATTGAAAAGTAATTAGAAGCCTTACTGTAGGACTTAATGTGTAATGGGCATTACGGTGTGTGGCATAATGTATCACGGACATTGCGGTGTGTGTCATAATGTGTCGCAGGCATTACGGTGTATGGTATACTATATCGCGGGCATTGTGATATGTGGTATAATGTCTCAGGGTCATTGCAGTGTGTGGCATAATGTATCACGGACATTGCGGTGTGTGTCATAATGTGTCAGGCATTACGGTGTGTGGTATACTATATCACGGGCATTGTGGTATGTGGTATAATGTCTCAGGGTCATTGCAGTGTGGCATAATACATAACGGGCATTGCGATGTGTGGCATAGGGTATAACGGGCAGGGCATTGCGGTATGTGTCACAGGCATTACGGTGTATGGTATACTATATCACGGGCATTGTGGTATAATGTCTCAAGGTCATTGCAGTGTGTGGCATAATGTGTCACAGGCATTGTATGTGCTATAATGTATCGGGCATTGCAGTGTGTGGCATAATGTATCACGGACATTGCGGTGTGTGTCATAATGTGTCACAGGCATTGTATGTGCTATAATGTATCAGGGGCATTGCAGTGTGTAGCATAATGTATAACGGGCATTGCGATTCCTGTCATAATGTGTCACAGGCATTACGGTGTGTGGCATAATGTGTCACAGACATTACGGTGTGTGGCATAATGTGTCGGGGGCATTACAGTGTGTGCATATTGTGTCGTGCATTATTGTGTGCGGCATAATGTCTAAGGGCCATTGCAGTATGTGGCATAATGTATACTGGGCATTACTATAAGGAGGAAAAATGACAAATAAGGGGCATGAATCAGGATTATTTTTCTTTCCTGTGGTGGCCAACGTATGGGCGTGCAGGTTGCAAAACTGGGGTATAAGGTAGTCTTTTCCTGCAATGCCACGCCCCGTTATGTGAAACCACGCCCACTCCAACAAAACCACGCCCCTTTTTTGACGCGCGCGCCTTGGGCGCGCGCATATTTATCCCTTTCTTGCTCCCAATTATGGAGCATGAAGGGGGGGGGGGGGGCGCCGAAGAATTTTTTGGCTTGGGGGAGAAAAATTTCTAGTTACGCCACTGGATTGGACATATCCAGTGTGATGCGGCTGTAGATGATTTTTGCTGTTTCTAACTTCTACATCAATGAATAAGTTTCAAAATAGAATGCATCAAGAGAACGGTGTTGGTAGTATAAAACTACCTACAGCACCGGGTATTCCCAGGTGGTCTCACATCCAAGAACAAACCAGGCCTAAGATCAGGTGATATTGGGCATATACAGTGTGGTGTGGCTGTAGATGAGTTTAGTGGTTTCTGTTAGAGTTCTTCTACTTCTAACTACTCGTACATAAATGAATAAGCGGACGATTTATTAAACCTGGTGAAATGATAATTTGCATGGTGATAAAGTACCAGCCAATCAGCTCCTAATTGCCATGTCACAGGCTGGGTTTGAAAAATGACAGTTAGGAGCTGACTGGCTGGTACTTTATCACCTTGCACTTTATCAGTTCACCAGGCTTAATAGATCTGCCCCAATGTTTCAAAATGGAATGCATCAAGAGAACGGTGTTGGTATTGTAAAAATACACACAGCTCCTGGTATTTCCTGGTGGTCTCCCATCCAAGTACTAAAACCAGGACCAACACTGCTCAGCTTCCATGATCAGGAGAGATTGGGCAAATCCAGTGTGCTGTGGCTGTAGATGAGCTCGTGGTTTCTGTTAGAGCTCTTCTACTTCTAACTTCTGGTACATAAAAGAATATGTGTAAAAATGAAATGTACAGTACCAAGAAAAGGGTGTTGGTAGTTTAAAAACACCTAAAGAATCTGATAATACATGGATGAGAGACTGCTTGGTAGTAACAAAGTCCAATACTGCTTTGCTTCAAAGATCAAATGAGATTGGGCATATCCAGTGTGGTGTGGCTTTAGATAAGCTTTGTGGTTTCTGTTAGAGCTCTTCTACTTCTAACTACTGGTACATTAATGAATATGTATAAGGTTGTAGTTTATCCAATATCCCTTTACTACCTTACCTCCCCCCCCCCTCCCCTCCCCTCCCCTCCTTATAGCTTCCTTTGTTCTCTCCTCCTCGTGTGTGCGTTATTTGTTTTCTCATACGTCCTAGAGGATGCTGGGATCACATTAAGAACCATGGGGTATAGACGGGATCCGCAGGAGACATGGGCACTTTAAGACTTTCAAAGGGTGTGAACTGTCTCCTCCCTCTATGCCCCTCCTCCAGACTCCAGTTTTAGAATTGTGCCCAGTGAGACTGGATGCACTACAGGGGAGCTCTACTGAGTTTCTCTGAAAAGACTTATGTTAGTTTTTCTTATTTTCAGGGAGGCTGCTGGCAACAGTCTCCCTGCTTCGTGGAACTTAGGGGAGAGAAGTATGACCAACTTCTAGTGAGTTCAATGGCTCTGCTTCTGGCTGACAGGACACCATTAGCTCCTGAGGGTGCTGATCGCTGGGTACGCCTAGATGCCCACTCCCGTAGCCTGCCATCACCCCCTTACAGAGCCAGAAGTCAGAAGACAGGCGAGTAGCAGAAGAACAGAAGACTTCTTCTCCAGTGACGGCATTCTGAGGTACCACGCAGCGAGCGGAATGCTGTGCGCCATGCTTCCACACAAACACAGGCACTGCAGGGTGCAGGGCATGTGGGTGGGTGGGGGGGGGGGGCACCCTGGGCAGCATAAATTCCTCACAAAAGGCTGGCAAAAGTGGACATTAGTGCCTGGGCACTGTCCTTACCCCGCCAGCGTAATTAATTATTTGTTTCTGAGCGGGACAGCAGCGGCCCTCACCAGCCCTATCCCAAATCATACTTATTTTGCATAGGAGATACCATGGTCATGAAGATTGTTCTCCCAGGGTGAGGTTCATTCATTGCATTCTGGGTATGCTGACCCCTGTGATTTCCCCAAATGTGGGAAACTCGACTGCATTATTTGTGGTAGTGGGGGACTGTGTTTGTGCTTTCCTCTGGTCAGCTCTGGTAAAAGTCAGATTTCTTTGTCTCAGATCTTCCTCTAGCCTTGTTCCTCTTTCAAGAGTTCCCTTGTGCTGCCTCAGTTGGATCTCCTTCACTTGACAGGGGGGTGCCCGAGCAGCGACCCTCCCCAGCTCTAGTCCAACTCCTACTTACCTGCCAGGTGAGATACTATGATCATGAAGGTGCTACTCCCAGGGCAAGGCTCACCCATTGCACTCTGGGTGATGAACATGGGAGGGCAGAAGGCTGCCTAATACTGAAGCACCCCCAAACAACAAACCAAATGCAACAACTAGTACAAGCATTCCTGGGGGAAGGCCTGCAGCAGATGGTTTTGCATATGGTGATGTCATCCAAGCAGTGGGTCAAAGTTGGCTTCAACCCTCGTCTGCATATGAAAAGAGAAAAGGGACGTGCAGGGCATGGCGGCCTTTTGCGGCGCTTGGATGACCCCTAGTTCGCATTAAACACCTCCACCCTACTTCGGTGTGGGGCTCATGTTGGCTATGCCCCAGCCCATGAAGCATTCAAGCTGATTACTTGCAGCAGCTGGGCACTGTAATAGCTCCAGAGCTGCTCTGTAAGGCAAGTAAAAGGGTGTGGGCCCTGCAGCACTACCTGTAGTTCGCATTGTGCATTGGAAGGCACAAAGTAAGCAGATGGGAGAAGTCAAGATAATGCGCAAGGGCATAGAAGGGAGCGGCTCAAGAAAAGAGAAGTTGAAACAGACAGCAAACTAGGCTGGAGAGAGACCTGAGACAAACAGATCTGAATTATACGAGAGCTGACCAGGGGAAACACAAATTATGCAGTCAAGTTTCCCACATTTGGGGAAATCGCAGGAGCAGCACACCCAGAGTGCAATGGGTGAGCCTTGCCCTGGGAGAAGCACCTTCATGATCATAGTATCTCACTTGGCAGGTAAGTAGGAGTTGGGCTTGAGCTGGGGAGGGTTGATGCTAGGGCACCCCCCTGTCAAGTGAAGGAGATCCAACTGAGGCAGCACAAGGGAACTCTCGAAAGAAGAACAAGGCTAGAGGAAGATCTGAGACAAATAAATCTGACTTTTACCAGAGCTGACCAGAGGAAAGCACAAACACAGTCCCCCACTACCACAAATAATGCAGTCGAGTTTCCCACATTTGGGGAAATCATAGGAGTCAGCATACCCAGAATGCAATGAATGAACCTCACCCTGGGAGAACAATCTTCATGACCATGGTATCTCCTATGCAAAATAAGTATGATTTGGGATAGAGCTGGGGAGGGCCGCTGCTCAGGCACATCTCTGTCAAGTAAAGGAGATTCAACTGAGGCAGCACAAGGGAACTCTCATCTGGGGACAACAACTGCTGGGAGAACACATATTTTCAGATGAACATGGGAGGGCAGAAGGCTGCCTAATACTGAAGCACCCCCAAACAACAAACCAAATGCAACAACTAGTACAAGCATTCCTGGGGGAAGGCCTACAGCAGATGGATTTGCATATGGTGATGTCATCCAAGCAGTGGGTCAAAGTTGGCTTCAACCCTCGTCTGCATATGAAAAGAAAAAAGGGATGTGCAGGGCATGGCGTCCTTTTGTGGCGCTTGGATGACCCCTAATTCACATTAAACATCTCCACCCTCCTTCGGTGTGGGGCTCATGTTGGCTATGCCCCAGCCCCTGAAGCATTCAAGATGATTTCTTGCAGCAGCTGGGCACTGTAACAGCTCCAGAGCTGTTCTGTAAAGCATGTAAAAGGGTGTGGGCCCTGCAGCACTACCTGTAGTATGCATTGTGCGTTGGAAGGCACAAAGTAAGCAGACGGGAGAGGTCAGGATAGTGCGCAAGGGCATAGAAGGGAGCGGCTCAAGAAAAGAGAAGTGGAAACAGACAGCAAACTAGGCTGGAGAAAGACCTGAGACAAAGAGATCTGAATTATACGAGAGCCGACCAGAGGAAACAGAAATTATGCAGTCAAGTTTCCCACATTTGGGGAAATCGCAGGAGCGGCACACCCAGAGTGCAATGGGTGAGCCTTGCCCTGGGAGAAGCACCTTCCTGATCATAGTATCTCACCTGGCAGGTAAGTAGGAGTTGGGCTAGAGCTGGGGAGGGTCGCTGCTCGGGCACCCCCCTGTCAAGTGAAGGAGATCCAACTGAGGCAGCACAAGGGAACTCTCGAAAGAAGAACAAGGCTAGAGGAAGATCTGAGACAAAGAAATCTGACTTTTACCAGAGCTGAGCAGAGGAAAGCACAAACACAGTCCCCCACTACCACAAATAATGCAGTCGAGTTTCCCACATTTGGGGAAATCACAGGGGTCAGCATACCCAGAATGCAATGAATGAACCTCACCCTGGGAGAACAATCTTCATGACCATGGTATCTCCTATGCAAAATAAGTATGATTTGGGATAGGGCTGGGGAGGGCCGCTGCTCAGGCACATCTCTGTCAAGTAAAGGAGATTCAACTGAGGCAGCACAAGGGAACTCTCATCTGGGGACAACAACTGCAGGGAGAACACATATTTTCAGATGAACATGGGAGGGCAGAAGGCTGCCTAATACTGAAGCACCCCCAAACAACAAACCAAATGCAACAACTAGTGCAAGCATTCCTGGGGGAAGGCCTGCAGCAGATTGATTTGCATATGGTAATGCCATCCAAGCAGTGGGTCAAAGTTGGCTTCAACCCTCGTCTGCATATGAAAAGAGAAAAGGGGCGTGCAGGGCATGGCGGCCTTTTGCGGCGCTTGGGTGACCCTTAGTTCGCATTAAACACCCCCACCCTCCTTCGGTGTGGGGCTCATGTTGGCAATGTCCCAGCCCCTGAAGCATTCAAGCTGATTTCTTGCAGCAGCTGGGCACTGTAACAGCTCCAGAGCTGCTCTGTGAGGCAAGTAAAAGGGTGTGGGCCCTGCAGCACTACCTGTAGTTTGCATTGTGTGTTGGAAGGCACAAAGTAAGCAGACGGGAGAAGTCAGGATAGTGCGCAAGGGCATAGAAGGGAGCGGCTCAAGAAAAGAGAAGTGGAAACAGACAGCAAACTAGGCTGGAGAGAGACCTGAGACAAAGAGATCTGAATTATACGAGAGCCGACCAGGGGAAACACAAATTATGCAGTCAAGTTTCCCACATTTGGGGAAATCACAGGGGCAGCACACCCAGAGTGCAATGGGTGAGCCTTGCCCTGGGAGAAGCACCTACATGATCATAGTATCTCACCTGGCAGGTAAGTAGGAGTTGGGCTAGAGCTGCGAAGGGTCGCTGCTCGGGTACCCCCCTGTCAAGTGAAGGAGATCCAACTGAGGCAGCACAAGGGAACTCTCGAAAGAGGAACAAGGCTAGAGGAAGATCTGAGACAAAGAAATCTGATTTTTACCAGAGTTGACCAGAAGAAAGCACAAACACAGTCCCCCACTACCACAAATAATGCAGTTGAGTTTCCCACATTTGGGGAAATCACAGGGGTCAGCATACCCAGAATGCAATGAATGAACCTCACCCTGGGAGAACAATCTTCATGACCATGGTATCTCCTATGCAAAATAAGTATGATTTCAACTGAGGCAGCACAAGGGAACTCTCATCTGGGGACAACAACTGCAGGGAGAACACATATTTTCAGATGAACATGGGAGGGCAGAAGGCTGCCTAATACTGAAGCACCCCCAAACAACAAACCAAATGCAACAACTAGTGCAAGCATTCCTGGGGGAAGGCCTGCAGCAGATGGTTTTGCATATGGTGATGTCATCCAAGCAGTGGGTCAAAGTTGGCTTCAACCCTCGTCTGCATATGAAAAGAAAAAAGGGATGTGCAGGGCATGGCGTCCTTTTGTGGCGCTTGGATGACCCCTAATTCGCATTAAACATCTCCACCCTCCTTCGGTGTGGGGCTCATGTTGGCTATGCCCCAGCCACTGAAGCATTCAAGATGATTTCTTGCAGCAGCTGGGCACTGTAACAGCTCCAGAGCTGCTCTGTAAAGCATGTAAAAGGGTGTGGGCCCTGCAGCACTACCTGTAGTATGCATTGTGCGTTGGAAGGCACAGAGTAAGCAGACGGGAGAGGTCAGGATAGTGCGCAAGGGCATAGAAGGGAGCGGCTCAAGAAAAGAGAAGTGGAAACAGACAGCAAACTAGGCTGGAGAAAGACCTGAGACAAAGAGATCTGAATTATATGAGAGCCGACCAGAGGAAACACAAATTATGCCGTCAAGTGTCCCACATTTGGGGAAATCGCAGGAGCAGCACACCCAGAGTGCAATGGGTGAGCCTTGCCCTGGGAGAAGCACCTTCCTGATCATAGTATCTCACCTGGCAGGTAAGTAGGAGTTGGGCTAGAGCTGGGGAGGGTCGCTGCTCGGGCACCCCCCTGTCAAGTGAAGGAGATCCAACTGAGGCAGCACAAGGGAACTCTCGAAAGAAGAACAAGGCTAGAGGAAGATCTGAGACAAAGAAATCTGACTTTTACCAGAGCTGAGCAGAGGAAAGCACAAACACAGTCCCCCACTACCACAAATAATGCAGTCGAGTTTCCCACATTTGGGGAAATCACAGGGGTCAGCATACCCAGAATGCAATGAATGAACCTCACCCTGGGAGAACAATCTTCATGACCATGGTATCTCCTATGCAAAATAAGTATGATTTGGGATAGGGCTGGGGAGGGCCGCTGCTCAGGCACATCTCTGTCAAGTAAAGGAGATTCAACTGAGGCAGCACAAGGGAACTCTCATCTGGGGACAACAACTGCAGGGAGAACACATATTTTCAGATGAACATGGGAGGGCAGAAGGCTGCCTAATACTGAAGCACCCCCAAACAACAAACCAAATGCAACAACTAGTGCAAGCATTCCTGGGGGAAGGCCTGCAGCAGATTGATTTGCATATGGTAATGCCATCCAAGCAGTGGGTCAAAGTTGGCTTCAACCCTCGTCTGCATATGAAAAGAGAAAAGGGGCGTGCAGGGCATGGCGGCCTTTTGCGGCGCTTGGGTGACCCTTAGTTCGCATTAAACACCCCCACCCTCCTTCGGTGTGGGGCTCATGTTGGCAATGTCCCAGCCCCTGAAGCATTCAAGCTGATTTCTTGCAGCAGCTGGGCACTGTAACAGCTCCAGAGCTGCTCTGTGAGGCAAGTAAAAGGGTGTGGGCCCTGCAGCACTACCTGTAGTTTGCATTGTGTGTTGGAAGGCACAAAGTAAGCAGACGGGAGAAGTCAGGATAGTGCGCAAGGGCATAGAAGGGAGCGGCTCAAGAAAAGAGAAGTGGAAACAGACAGCAAACTAGGCTGGAGAGAGACCTGAGACAAAGAGATCTGAATTATACGAGAGACGACCAGGGGAAACACAAATTATGCAGTCAAGTTTCCCACATTTGGGGAAATCACAGGGGCAGCACACCCAGAGTGCAATGGGTGAGCCTTGCCCTGGGAGAAGCACCTACATGATCATAGTATCTCACCTGGCAGGTAAGTAGGAGTTGGGCTAGAGCTGCGAAGGGTCGCTGCTCGGGTACCCCCCTGTCAAGTGAAGGAGATCCAACTGAGGCAGCACAAGGGAACTCTCGAAAGAGGAACAAGGCTAGAGGAAGATCTGAGACAAAGAAATCTGATTTTTACCAGAGTTGACCAGAAGAAAGCACAAACACAGTCCCCCACTACCACAAATAATGTAGTTGAGTTTCCCACATTTGGGGAAATCACAGGGGTCAGCATACCCAGAATGCAATGAATGAACCTCACCCTGGGAGAACAATCTTCATGACCATGGTATCTCCTATGCAAAATAAGTATGATTTCAACTGAGGCAGCACAAGGGAACTCTCATCTGGGGACAACAACTGCAGGGAGAACACATATTTTCAGATGAACATGGGAGGGCAGAAGGCTGCCTAATACTGAAGCACCCCCAAACAACAAACCAAATGCAACAACTAGTGCAAGCATTCCTGGGGGAAGGCCTGCAGCAGATGGTTTTGCATATGGTGATGTCATCCAAGCAGTGGGTCAAAGTTGGCTTCAACCCTCGTCTGCATATGAAAAGAAAAAAGGGATGTGCAGGGCATGGCGTCCTTTTGTGGCGCTTGGATGACCCCTAATTCGCATTAAACATCTCCACCCTCCTTCGGTGTGGGGCTCATGTTGGCTATGCCCCAGCCACTGAAGCATTCAAGATGATTTCTTGCAGCAGCTGGGCACTGTAACAGCTCCAGAGCTGCTCTGTAAAGCATGTAAAAGGGTGTGGGCCCTGCAGCACTACCTGTAGTATGCATTGTGCGTTGGAAGGCACAGAGTAAGCAGACGGGAGAGGTCAGGATAGTGCGCAAGGGCATAGAAGGGAGCGGCTCAAGAAAAGAGAAGTGGAAACAGACAGCAAACTAGGCTGGAGAAAGACCTGAGACAAAGAGATCTGAATTATATGAGAGCCGACCAGAGGAAACACAAATTATGCCGTCAAGTGTCCCACATTTGGGGAAATCGCAGGAGCAGCACACCCAGAGTGCAATGGGTGAGCCTTGCCCTGGGAGAAGCACCTTCCTGATCATAGTATCTCACCTGGCAGGTAAATAGGAGTTGGGCTAGAGCTGGGGAGGGTCGCTGCTCGTGCACCCCCCTGTCAAGTGAAGGAGATCCAACTGAGGCAGCACAAGGGAACTCTCGAAAGAAGAACAAGGCTAGAGGAAGATCTGAGACAAAGAAATCTGACTTTTACCAGAGCTGACCAGATGAAAGCACAAACACAGTCCCCCACTACCACAAATAATGCAGTTGAGTTTCCCACATTTGGGGAAATCACAGGGGTCAGCATACCCAGAATGCAATGAATGAACCTCACCCTGGGAGAACAATCTTCATGACCATGGTATCTCCTATGCAAAATAAGTATGATTTGGGATAGGGCTGGGGAGGGCCGCTGCTCAGGCACATCTCTGTCAAGTAAAGGAGATTCAACTGAGGCAGCACAAGGGAACTCTCATCTGGGGACAACAACTGCAGGGAGAACACATATTTTCAGATGAACATGGGAGGGCAGAAGGCTGCCTAATACTGAAGCACCCCCAAACAACAAACCAAATGCAACAACTAGTGCAAGCATTCCTGGGGGAAGGCCTGCAGCAGATTGATTTGCATATGGTAATGCCATCCAAGCAGTGGGTCAAAGTTGGCTTCAACCCTCGTCTGCATATCAAAAAAGAGAAAAGGGGCGTGCAGGGCATGGCGGCCTTTTGCGGCGCTTGGATGACCTCTAGTTTGCATTAAACACCTCCACCCTCCTTCGGTGTGGGGCTCATGTTGGCTATGCCCCAGCCCCTGAAGCATTCAAGCTGATTTCTTGCAGCAGCTGGGCACTGTAACAGCTCCAGAGCTGCTCTGTAAGGCAAGTAAAAGGGTGTGGGCCCTGCAGCACTACCTGTAGTTTGCATTGTGCATTGGAAGGCACAAAGTAAGCAGACGGGAGAAGTCAGGATAGTGCGCAAGGGCATAGAAGGGAGCGGCTCAAGAAAAGAGAAGTGGAAACAGACAGCAAACTATACTGGAGAGAGACCTGAGACAAAGAGATCTGAATTATACGAGAGCCGACCAGGGGAAACACAAATTATGCAGTCAAGTGTCCCACATTTGGGGAAATTGCAGGAGCAGCACACCCAGAGTGCAATGGGTGAGCCTTGCCCTGGGAGTAGCACCTTCATGATCATAGAATCTCACCTGGCAGGTAAGTAGGAGTTGGGCTAGAGCTGGGGAGGGTCGCTGCTCGGGCACCCCCCTGTCAAGTGAAGGAGATCCAACTGAGGCAGCACAAGGGAACTCTTGAAAGAGGAACAAGGCTAGAGGAAGATCTGAGACAAAGAAATCTGACTTTTACCAGAGCTGACCAGAGGAAAGCACAAACACAGTCCCCCACTACCACAAATAATGCAGTCGAGTTTCCCACATTTGGGGAAATCACAGGGGTCAGCATTCCCAGAATGCAATGAATGAACCTCACCCTGGGAGAACAATCTTCATGACTATGGTATCTCCTATGCAAAATAAGTATGATTTGGGATAGGGCTGGTGAGGGCCGCTGCTCAGGCACATCTCTGTCAAGTAAAGGAGATTCAACTGAGGCAGCACAAGGGAACTCTCATCTGGGGACAACAACTGCAGGGAGAACACATATTTTCAGATGAACATGGGAGGGCAGAAGGCTGCCTAATACTGAAGCACCCCCAAACAACAAACCAAATGCAACAACTAGTACAAGCATTCCTGGGGGAAGGCCTGCAGCAGATGGATTTGCATATGGTGATGTCATCCAAGCAGTGGGTCAAAGTTGGCTTCAACCCTCATCTGCATATGAAAAGAGAAAAGGGGCGTGCAGGGCATGGCGGCCTTTTGCAGCGCTTGGATGACCCCTAGTTCGCATTAAACACCTCCACCCTCATTCGGTGTGGGGCTCATGTTGGCTATGCCCCAGCCCCTGAAGCATTCAAGCTGATTTCTTGCAGCAGCTGGGCACTGTAACAGCTCCAGAGATGCTCTGTAAGTCAAGTAAAAGGGTGTGGGCCCTGCAGCACTACCTGTAGTTCGCATTGTGCGTTGGAAGGCACAAAGTAAGCAGACGGGAGAAGTCAGGATAGTGCGCAAGGGCATAGAAGGGAGCGGCTCAAGAAAAGAGAAGTGGAAACAGACAGCAAACTAGGCTGGAGAGAGACCTGAGACAAAGAGATCTGAATTATATGAGAGCCGACCAGGGGAAACACAAATTATGCAGTCAAGTTTCCCACATTTGGGGAAATCAAAGGGGCAGCACACCCAGAGTGCAATGGGTGAGCCTTGCCCTGGGAGAAGCACCTACATGATCATAGTATCTCACCTGGCAGGTAAGTAGGAGTTGGGCTAGAGCTGGGGAGGGTCGCTGCTCGGGCACCCCCCTGTCAAGTGAAGGAGATCCAACTGAGGCAGCACAAGGGAACTCTCGAAAGAAGAACAAGGCTAGAGGAAGATCTGAGACAAAGAAATCTGACTTTTACCAGAGCTGACCAGAGGAAAGCACAAACACAGTCCCCCACTACCACAAATAATGCAGTCGAGTTTCCCACATTTGGGGAAATCACAGGGGTCATCATACCCAGAATGCAATGAATGAACCTCACCCTGGGAGAACAATCTTCATGACCATGATATCTCCTATGCAAAATAAGTATGATTTGGGATAGGGCTGGGGAGGGCCGCTGCTCAGGCACATCTCTGTCAAGTAAAGGCGATTCAACTGAGGCAGCACAAGGGAACTCTCATCTGGGGACAACAACTGCAGGGAGAACACATATTTTCAGATGAACATGGGAGGGCAGAAGGCTGCCTAATACTGAAGCACCCCCAAACAACAAACCAAATGCAACAACTAGTGCAAGCATTCCTGGGGGAAGGCCTGCAGCAGATGGATTTGCATATGGTGATGTCATCCAAGCAGTGGGTCAAAGTTGGCTTCAACCCTCGTCTGCATATGAAAAGAAAAAAGGGATGTGCAGGGCATGGCGGCCTTTTGCGGCGCTTGCATGACCCCTAATTCGCATTAAACACCTCCACCCTCCTTCGGTGTGGGGCTCATGTTGGCTATGCCCCAGCACCTGAAGCATTCAAGCTGATTTCTTGCAGCAGCTGGGCACTGTAACAGCTCCAGAGCTGCTCTGTAAAGCATGTAAAAGGGTGTGGGCCCTGCAGCACTACCTGTAGTATGCATTGTGCGTTGGAAGGCACAAAGTAAGCAGACGGGAGTAGTCAGGATAGTGCGCAAGGGCATAGAAGGGAGCGGTTCAAGAAAAGAGAAGTGGAAACAGACAGCAAACTAGGCTGGAGAGAGACCTGAGACAAAGAGATCTGAATTATACGAGAGCCGACCAGAGGAAACACAAATTATGCAGTCAAGTGTCCCACATTTGGGGAAATCGCAGGAGCAGCACACCCAGAGTGCAATGGGTGAGCCTTGCCCTGGGAGAAGCACCTTCCTGATCATAGTATCTCACCTGGCAGGTAAGTAGGAGTTGGGCTAGAGCTGGGGAGGGTCGCTGCTCGGGCACCCCCCTGTCAAGTGAAGGAGATCCAACTGAGGCAGCACAAGGGAACTCTCGAAAGAAGAACAAGGCTAGAGGAAGATCTGAGACAAAGAAATCTGACGTTTACCAGAGCTGACCAGAGGAAAGCACAAACACAGTCCCCCTCTACCACAAATAATGCAGTCGAGTTTTCCACATTTGGGGAAATCACAGGGGTCATCATACCCAGAATGCAATGAATGAACCTCACCCTGGGAGAACAATCTTCATGACCATGATATCTCCTATGCAAAATAAGTATGATTTCGGATAGGGCTGGGGAGGGCCGCTGCTCAGGCACATCTCTGTCAAGTAAAGGCGATTCAACTGAGGCAGCACAAGGGAACTCTCATCTGGGGACAACAACTGCAGGGAGAACACATATTTTCAGATGAACATGGGAGGGCAGAAGGCTGCCTAATACTGAAGCACCCCCAAACAACAAACCAAATGCAACAACTAGTACAAGCATTCCTGGGGGAAGGCCTGCAGCAGATGGATTTGCATATGGTGATGTCATCCAAGCAGTGGGTCAAAGTTGGCTTCAACCCTCGTCTGCATATGAAAAGAGAAAAGGGGCGTGCAGGGCATGGCGGCCTTTTGCGGCGCTTGGGTGACCCTTAGTTCGCATTAAAAACCCCCACCCTCCTTTGGTGTGGGGCTCATGTTGGCAATGCCCCAGCCCCTGAAGCATTCAAGCTGATTTCTTGCAGCAGCTGGGTACTGTAACAGCTCCAGAGCTGCTCTGTGAGGCAAGTAAAAGGGTGTGGGCCCTGCAGCACTACCTGTAGTTTGCATTGTGTGTTGGAAGGCACAAAGTAAACAGACGGGAGAAGTCAGGATAGTGCGCAAGGGCATAGAAGGGAGCGGCTCAAGAAAAGAGAAGTGGAAACAGACAGCAAACTAGGCTGGAGAGAGACCTGAGACAAAGAGATCTGAATTATACGAGAGACGACCAGGGGAAACACAAATTATGCAGTCAAGTTTCCCACATTTGGGGAAATCACAGGGGCAGCACACCCAGAGTGCAATGGGTGAGCCTTGCCCTGGGAGAAGCACCTACATGATCATAGTATCTCACCTGGCAGGTAAGTAGGAGTTGGGCTAGAGCTGGGGAGGGTCGCTGCTCGGGTACCCCCCTGTCAAGTGAAGGAGATCCAACTGAGGCAGCACAAGGGAACTCTCGAAAGAGGAACAAGGCTAGAGGAAGATCTGAGACAAAGAAATCTGATTTTTACCAGAGTTGACCAGAAGAAAGCACAAACACAGTCCCCCACTACCACAAATAATGCAGTCGAGTTTCCCACATTTGGGGAAATCACAGGGGTCAGCATACCCAGAATGCAATGAATGAACCTCACCCTGGGAGAACAATCTTCATGACCATGGTATCTCCTATGCAAAATAAGTATGATTTGGGATAGGGCTGGGGAGGGCCGCTGCTCAGGCACATCTCTGTCAAGTAAAGGAGATTCAACTGAGGCAGCACAAGGGAACTCTCATCTGGGGACAACAACTGCAGGGAGAACACATATTTTCAGATGAACATGGGAGGGCAGAAGGCTGCCTAATACTGAAGCACCCCCAAACAACAAACCAAATGCAACAACTAGTGCAAGCATTCCTGGGGGAAGGCCTGCAGCAGATGGATTTGCATATGGTGATGTCATCCAAGCAGTGGGTCAAAGTTGGCTTCAACCCTCGTCTGCATATGAAAAGAAAAAAGGGATGTGCAGGGCATGGTGTCCTTTTGTGGCGCTTGGATGACCCCTCCTTCGGTGTGGGGCTCATGTTGGCTATGCCCCAGCCCCTGAAGCATTCAAGATGATTTCTTGCAGCAGCTGGGCACTGTAACAGCTCCAGAGTTGCTCTGTAAAGCATGTAAAAGGGTGTGGGCCCTGCAGCACTACCTGTAGTATGCATTGTGCGTTGGAAGGCACAAAGTAAGCAGACGGGAGAGGTCAGGATAGTGCGCAACTGCATAGAAGGGAGCGGCTCAAGAAAAGAGAAGTGGAAACAGACAGCAAACTAGGCTGGAGAAAGACCTGAGACAAAGAGATCTGAATTATATGAGAGCCGACCAGAGGAAACACAAATTATGCAGTCAAGTGTCCCACATTTGGGGAAATCGCAGGAGCAGCACACCCAGAGTGCAATGGGTGAGCCTTGCCCTGGGAGAAGCACCTTCCTGATCATAGTATCTCACCTGGCAGGTAAATAGGAGTTGGGCTAGAGCTGGGGAGGGTCGCTGCTCGTGCACCCCCCTGTCAAGTGAAGGAGATCCAACTGAGGCAGCACAAGGGAACTCTCGAAAGAAGAACAAGGCTAGAGGAAGATCTGAGACAAAGAAATCTGACTTTTACCAGAGCTGACCAGAGGAAAGCACAAACACAGTCCCCCACTACCACAAATAATGCAGTCGAGTTTCCCACATTTGGGGAAATCACAGGGGTCAGCATACCCAGAATGCAATGAATGAACCTCACCCTGGGAAAACAATCTTCATGACCATGGTATCTCCTATGCAAAATAAGTATGATTTGAGATAGGGCTGGGGAGGGCCACTGCTCAGGCACATCTCTGTCAAGTAAAGGAGATTCAACTGAGGCAGCACAAGGGAACTCTCATCTGGGGACAACAACTGCAGGGAGAACACATATTTTCAGATGAACATGGGAGGGCAGAAGGCTGCCTAATACTGAAGCACCCCCAAACAACAAACCAAATGCAACAACTAGTGCAAGCATTCCTGGGGGAAGGCCTGCAGCAGATTGATTTGCATATGGTAATGCCATCCAAGCAGTGGGTCAAAGTTGGCTTCAACTCTCGTCTGCATATGAAAAGAGAAAAGGGGCGTGCAGGGCATGGCGGCCTTTTGCGGCGCTTGGATGACCCCTAGTTCGCATTAAACACCTCCACCCTCCTTCGGTGTGGGGCTCATGTTGGCTATGCCCCAGCCCCTGAAGCATTCAAGCTGATTTCTTGCAGCAGCTGGGCACTGTAACAGACCCAGAGCTGCTCTGTAAGGCAAGTAAAAGGGTGTGGGCCCTGCAGTACTACCTGTAGTTTGCATTGTGCATTGGAAAGCACAAAGTAAGCAGACGGGAGAAGTCAGGATAGTGCGGAGGGCTGGGTCAGTTGATTGTGGGCGAGTTTGTAAGCCATTGGCGGTGGCAGCGGGTATCGGCTCAGAGGCAGTAGCGGGCATTGGCTAAGGGTCATGGGCAGGATTCGGCGGACATTATGGCTGTAGTGCCTCACTAGCCACTGACCTCACCGCACGCCACTGTGGGACAGATGTAACATGCAGAGAGAGGTAGATTTGGGAGGGGGAATGTCCTAGCATAACTGTTAATTGCAGTGTAATACTGTAATTCAGCTGTGCAGCATTTGTGGCTAAATGTCAAAGAAGCCAGTATTTACCCTGCATGCAAAACAATAAATGTATTTGAACATACCTCCCAACTATCCCAATTTTTGCAGGACAGTCACTTTTTTGGGGAATGTCCAGCTAACCCAAACACCCCCCCCCCCCCTTCCCATGGGGAAGGGGGTGGATGGGGGGTGGAAGGCTCCCTGTAGCTTGTTGCTCTGCAAATATGCACATTGTGGGTAATTCAGACCCGATCGCTAGGGTGTGTTTTTTGCATCCCTGTAATCAGGTAGTTGTCGCCTACAGCGGAAGGGAAAATTTGCTGTGCAGGTGTGTGATCACATGTGCACAAGAGCTGCACAGCTCAGCACTTACTCAGCCATTGAGGTGACGTCACAAATCCTCCCACAAAACGCCGGGTCCCTCCAGTGTTTTTCCGGACACTCCCTAGACACATTCAGTTGCCACCCACACAAACACCCTCTTCTTGTCAATCTTCTTGTGATCTCCGGGCCGTCGCACTTACGCATTGTGGCGCATACGCATGTGCAATGCAAACCAGATTGCCCGCTGGGTGAAAATAAATTGAAGCGATCTGGTCTGAATAAGCCTCAATCTCTATTCACGGGAGACAGAGGGGCTGGGGCATGGCCAGCAGCTCACAGAGCACCTATAATGACAAAAATGGGAGACATGGCTCATGATCGCGATATACCTACGAAGGTACGCCCTCTACTGATTGACAGGCAGAGGCATTCGTATTTTCTGCGGGGCACCCGGAGAAAATGTAGGCACATGCACAGGATGGACCCTGCGTATATGCCCCCATCCTCTTCATAGTTTTTGCGGTTGGAACGCGTATTACGATCCAAACTGAATTAGGCCCTATGTCTTATATACACGAGCAGTGTGAAAACATCAATCGATGGGGGTAATTCCAAGTTGATCGCAGCAGGAATTTTGTTAGCAGTTGGGCAAAACCATGTGTACTGCAGGGGAGGCAGATATAACATGTGCAGAAAGAGTTAGATTTGGGTGAGTTATTTTGTTTCTGTGCAGGGTAAGCCCCACACATTAATGCCCTTTGGAACATATTATGTCACTCACCACAATATCTGTGATACACTATGCCCTACAGTAAAGCTTCTAATTACTTTTACAAAAACTGCTCAATGCCAAGAGTTTCACGTGCTGGGTGTCATGCTCATTGCCAGGGGTTTCACTCTCTGGGTGTCATGCTCATTGCCAGGGGGAACGCAGTAGGGGGTGTTATATAGTAAGCACCACTATGGCATAGTATATAGCATTATATATATTGTGAGCACTGGTGATGTTGAGTGCAGTAGAGCTGCTGCTGGGTAATTACAATTTACTACAACCACCAATATATTCTGCTGCACTATATATATGCAAAGCTAATTCTGCTGGGTAATTACAATTGACTACAACCACCAATATATTCTGCTGCACTATATCTATATTTGCAAAGCTAATTCTGCTGGGTAATTACAATTGACTACAACCACCAATATATTCTGCTGCACTATATCTATATATGAAAAGCTAATTCTGCTGAGTAATTACAATTGACTACAACCACCAATATATTCTGCTGCACTATATCTATATATGCAAAGCTAATTCTGCTGGGTAATGCAAATTGAAACATTATTGCATAGTATGTGATTTTTAAGTACTTTTTTAAAGTTTTGAATGATATAGACCCAGTTTAATCTTTGTGGAATGCCTGGTTGTTGTTTTTAAGGTAATTTATTGCCTGGCATTTGAGGGGGTGGGGTGTGGTTACAGATTTCAATTATTGGTTTCACTTGTAATAGTCTTCTACTTAAGTCCAATGGTGTAGGCTGTGCAAAGCCGTTTGGCTGTGCATTTATTGATCCAAGCGTGCATTTTTATCAAAGCGTGATAAAATTGACACATAACAGCAGCGTTCAATCAGCGTTAATTTATCTTCAGCTGATATCGATTGTGAATTGACGTTTCTTCTCTTCTTGTCACCTACAGGTAATTACAATTGACTACAACCACCAATATATTCTGCTGCACTATATCTATATATGCAAAGCTAATTCTGCTGGGTAATGCAAATTGAAACATTATCGCATAGTATGTGATTTTTAAGTACTTTTTTAAAGTTTTGAATGATATAGACCCAGTTTAATCTTTGTGGAATGCCTGGTTGTTGTTTTTAAGGTAATTTATTGCCTGGCATTTGAGGGGGTGGGGTGTGGTTACAGATTTCAATTATTGGTTTCACTTGTAATAGTCTTCTACTTAAGTCCAATGGTGTAGGCTGTGCATTTATTGATCTAAGCGTGCATTTTTATCAAAGCGTGATAAAATTGACACATAACAGCAGTGTTCAATCAGCGTTCAATCGAAGTGAAAAAGAAGGAAAACAGAAGCACACCAATCTAACAAAACAAAGAAAACTGAAGAACTAATAACAAATGTGAGTCACTTACTCCTCAGATCACTCACCTCCTGATTGTTGCATCTGATTACATAGCACAGAACTACCTTACTTGGACATTTCATAAACCATCCATTTCACCTACAAATGCCTGTATCTGTATTATTGTAATTTTGTTTTTTAAGCACAGCTGCACCAATGCAATTTTACCTGCAAACACTTAAAACATCTAACATAATTACCATTGCTTCTTAAACCTCTCACAATCCTTTCATTTCTTACACTCCAAATACATTTCTGCACCCACTTTATCTACGCTTTTGACTCATTTCATACTAAATCTACACCCCTTGAGCCTACACTGCTTTTCTCACCTGCATTTCTGCAATTCTTCTGCTCGGATTGCCTTACAGTCTCCTCTCCTACTTCCACTACTTCAACCTATTTACCTACTTAACACTATGTCAAGGTTTTCTTATACTCCCCACATCACTCAGTGTCTACCTAATAATGTATCTTTATCCTTCCCCACTAGTCTCCTCCACCTCCTCCTCTCTCCCCTCCTCTGTCTCCCCTCCATCCCTCTGTTTCCTTCCCCCACCTTTCCTGTTACCCCACTTTCATTCACCTCTGCCCCATGGTCCTGCTACCCCACAACTCAGCCCTGCTCCCTCTCTCCCTTCCCTGTCACCTCCCCACACCCCCATCCACATCACACTGACCTCCCTCCCTGCCCACCTCCTGCAGTTTCCCCTCCTAGCTCAGGCACCCGTACCATCACTACTCTCTCATCATCCCTGCCCTCAAAGTTAATCCCACCTCATCGCTACAGCAACCCTGAAAATCTAATTCACATCTCTCCCACAAACTCATACCCCCTATCCTGTGCCCTCTGGAATGCCAGATCTGTTTGTAACAAACTGGTCCCCACTCATGACCTTTTCATTTCCAACTCCCTACACCTACTAGCCATTACTGAAACTTGGATTATGCCCTCTGACACTACTTCTGCTGCTGCTCTCTCTGCTGGGGGCCTTACATTCACACACACACCCCGACCTGGGGGTCGCCATGGGGGTGGTGTTGGGGTCCTTTTACCTTCTAGTTACTCCTACCAACTCATACCACCAGAACCATCCCTTATATTCTCTACATTTGAGGTCCACACCATATGCCTCTTCCAACCAGTCCATCTTAGAGTAGCTGTCATTTACCGGCCCCCTGGCACTGCTTCCAAATTCATCGACAACTTTGCTTCCTGGCTTCCTCACTTCCTCTCTTCTGACATTCCCACCATTATCCTAGGCGATTTCAACATCCCTATTGACATCCCCACACAATCCCCTGCCTCTAAACTCCTTAACCTCACCTCTTCACTTGGTCTCTCCCAGTGGACCTCCTCACCCTCCCATGTGAATGGGAGCTCACTGGATCTGGTCTTCACTCACCGCTGTGATATTTCTGATTTTTCCAACTCCCCATTTCCCCTCTCTGACCACCACCTGCTCTCCTTCAACCTATCTCTCTCGACTTCCCCATCTCTACCTCCTAAGGCTACCATCACTAAGCGTAACATTGAAGCTATTGACACCACATTCCTTTCCTCCCTGTTTGACTCACTTCTCTCTCCTATTCTCTCTCTCTCATGCCCTGAACAAGCCACTTCCACATACAATGCTTCCCTTACTTCTGCTCTTGACTCTGTTGCTCCACCAACCACTATTCACCCTTGCAAATTAACACCTCAACCCTGGCACACCAAATGCACCAGATATCTGCAAAAATGCTCATGTACTGCTGAGCGACACTGGAGGAAATCACGCTCTAAGGCAGACTTCCTCCATTTCAAACTTATGCTCTCATCCTTCAGTGCTGCCCTTTCTCTTGCTAAACAGTCATACTTCAAGAACCTCATCTCCTCCCAGTCTTCCAACCCCCGGCGCCTCTTTGCCACTCTCAACTCACTCCTCTGCCCACCTCCACCTCGTCTCCCTTCCTCACTCTCTGCTCTTGACTTTGCCACTTACTTCACATCCAAAATTGACTCCATACGTCAGGACATCACATCACACCAGACTATCAGTAACCAGCCTTCTCCCATCCCTTACCAACCCTCCCCATCCCTCGCACCAACTCTGTCATCTTTCTCCCATGCATCTGGAGAGGAAGTCATGGCCCTCATTCGTTCCTGTCCCCTCACCACCTCCCCACTTGACCCTATCCCCTCCCGCCTCCTTTGCCACCTCTCTTCTTCTGCTTGTTCCCATCTTTCCCACCTTCTCAATCTCTCCCTCTCATCAGGCACTGTCCCCTCTGCCTTCAAGCACGCTCTCATCTCTCCTATTCTTAAAAAACCTACCCTTGATCCAAACACTATCTCCAACTACCGACCCATCTCTCTCCTCCCTTTTGCCTCCAAACTCCTTGAGCGTATTGTCTACAACCGCCTTACTTCCTTTCTTTCCTCACACTCACTGCTTGACCCATTCCAGTCTGGCTTCCGTCCTCTCCACTCCACTGAAACTGCCCTTACAAAAGTATGCAATGACCTCCATGCTGCTAAATCTAAGGGACACTACTCTCTACTTATTCTACTTGATCTCTCTGCTGCTTTTGACACTGTGGACCATCCTCTCCTACTGCAAATCCTTCACTCCATTGGTTTGCGTAACACTGCCCTCTCTTGGTTGTCGTCCTACCTTTCTGACCGTTCATTCTCTGTCTCCTCTCATGACTCCACCTCCCCCTCACTTCCACTAACTGTAGGGGTACCCCAAGGTTCTGTCCTTGGTCCTCTTCTCTTCTCTCTCTATACGTCCTCACTAGGTAAGCTCATTAGTTCTTTTGGTTTCCAATATCATCTCTATGCTGATGACACTCAAATCTATCTTTCCTCTCCAGACCTCTCCCCTACTCTCCTCACTCGTATCTCCAACTGTCTCTCTGCTATCTCTTCCTGGATGTCCCAGCGCTTTCTTAAACTTAACATGTCTAAGACCGAGCTGATCATCTTCCCTCCCTCCCGCATAATCTCACCTCCTACAATCTCATTATCTATTGATGGCACTACTATCTCCTCTACCCCCCAAGCGCGCTGTCTTGGAGTAATCCTTGACTCCTCCCTCTCCTTCAAACCACACATTCAGCACCTCTCACAAACCTGCCGTTTTCATCTAAAAAATATTTCCAGGATCAGACCCTTTCTGACCCAGGATGCTACTAAGACTCTTATCCACTCACTGGTCATCTCCAGACTGGACTGCTGTAATCTCTTCCTGACTGGCATTCCTGACAAATACCTCTCTCCACTCCAATCTATCCTCAATGCTGCTGCCCGGCTCATTTTCCTCACCAAACGCACTACGTCCACCTCTCCTCTCTTACTAGTCCTTCACTGGCTCCCCTTCCCTTTCAGAATCCATTTCAAGCTTCTCACACTTGCTTACAAAGCCCTCACCCACTCCTCTCCCATCTACATCTCTGATCTTATCTCGCCTTACACTCCCACCCGTCCTCTTCGCTCTGCTAATGCACACCGACTCTCCTGCCTACGGATTACTTCCTCCCACTCCTACCTCCAAGATTTTTCACGTGCTGCACCACTTTTCTGGAATTCCCTACCTCTCCCCCTCAGACTCTCCACCTCTCTACAAAACTTCAAACGGGCTCTCAAGACCCACTTCTTCACCAAACCCAGCCAAATCTCATCCTAAACCTCTGTTCCATGCTCTCTATGTACCCCATCTGTCTCACCCTGTCTGTCTACCCCTCCCTTTTAGAATGTAAGCTCTCACGAGCAGGGCCCTCTTCCCTCATGTGCTTACTCTTTTCTTACTTTAATAATCTTCAGCTGCACCAAATCCAGCAGTCTTCTGCCACCTGATACTTATTCCAGTGTCATCTGCTGATGTAGCTATGTTTATTTACCCTGTACTTGTCCTATATTGTCGTCAACTGTAAGTTGCTGTTTTCCTGTTTGATTATTTGTTTATGTACTCTGTAATTGGGCACTGCGGAACCCTTGTGGCGCCATATAAATAAAGGATAATAATAATAATAAATAATATAATACATAGCAGTACGGTACAGTAGGCCACTGCTCTACCTACCTCTGTGTCGTCAAGTATACTATCCATCCATACCTGTGGTGCATTTTAGAAAAAAACATGTCTCGGCAGAGCAATCTATAAATCCATCATTTTTCAGACAGCAACAGTGGGTATTGTAATAGTCACCCAATCCATCACTTTTATAGGGTTACATGCACCCACATGCTACAGCCTGTCTCAATAATTTTACTGTCACGCTGTGTGTGTTTGTGTTTTTATTTGGGTATTTTTTGTTGTTGTAGAACTACAGGTACCAGCAAGCCCGTTATTTCCCCGCCTGCTGGTACTTGAGGTTCTCCAAGTACCAGCAAGCGGGGGAGGCTTGCTGGGCCTTGTAGTTCCACAACGAAAAAACAATATTCTTTTTTTACACACATGGCTATCAGCCCGGCACCCACCACCCAGGGGTGCTGGGGACAGCCTCGGGCTTCACCCCTGGCCCTTGGGTGCCTCGAGGGGAGGAACCTCTTGATTTAAGGGGTCCCCACTCCTCCAGGGAACCCCGGCCAGGGGTGACTAGTTGGAGGGGTAATGCCAGGGCCGCAGGGACCTACATAAAAGTGTCCCCCGGCTGTGGCATTATCTCTCTGGCTAGTGGAGCCCGGTGCTGGTTTTAAAAATATGGGGGACCCCTACATCTATTGTCCCACGTATTTTTGGAACCTGGACCGGTCTAAGAGCCCGGTGCTGGTTGTCTAAATACGGGGAACCCCTGTCCAATTTTTCCCCCAGTATTTAAATAACCAGGACCGGCTCAAAGAGCCCGAGGCTGGTTATACTAAGGAGGGGGGGCCTCACGCATTTTTTTTAACCCATTCAGACCCTTCTCCTTTAAGTTAATGGAAGCCCTGGACAACAAAATTGCATTCATGTCCTCCTCCCTCACCCTTCCCAGTCCCAAACACTCATTTTTTTTTTCTTTAAAAATTTATAATATATAACGAGAACAATGAGCAGGCAGGCAGCGGGCATTGGCGGCATCGGACTGAGATAGAAATTAGTGGTGGAGGGCTGGGTCAGTTGATTGTGGGCGAGTTTGTAAGCTATTGGCGGTGGCAGCGGGTATCGGCTCAGAGGCAGTAGCGGGCATTGGCTAAGGGTCATCGGCAGGATTCGGCGGACATTATGGCTGTAGTGCCTCACTAGCCACTGACCTCACCGCACGCCACTGTGGGACAGATGTAACATGCAGAGAGAGGTAGATTTGGGAGGGGGAATGTCCTAGCATAACTGTTAATTGCAGTGTAATACTGTAATTCAGCTGTGCAGCATTTGTGGCTAAATGTCAAAGAAGCCAGTATTTACCCTGCATGCAAAACAATAAATGTATTTGAACATACCTCCCAACTATCCCAATTTTTGCAGGACAGTCACTTTTTTGGGGAATGTCCAGCTAACCCAAACAACCCCCCCCCCTTCCCATGGGAAAGGGGGGGGGGGGGTGGAAGGCTCCCTGTAGCTTGTTGCTCTGCAAATATGCACATTGTGGGTAATTCAGACCTGATCGCTAGGGTGTGTTTTTTGCATCCCTGTAATCAGGTAGTTGTCGCCTACAGCGGAAGGGAAAATTTGCTGTGCAGGTGTGTGATCACATGTGCACAAGAGCTGCACAGCTCAGCACTTACTCAGCCATTGAGGTGACGTCACAAATCCTCCCACAAAACGCCGGGTCCCTCCAGTGTTTTTCCGGACACTCCCTAGAAACATTCAGTTGCCACCCACACAAACACCCTCTTCTTGTCAATCTTCTTGTGATCTCCGGACCGTCGCACTTACGCATTGTGGCGCATACGCATGTGCAGTGCAAACCAGATTGCCCGCTGGGTGAAAATAAATTGAAGCGATCTGGTCTGAATAAGCCTCAATCTCTATTCACGGGAGACAGAGGGGCTGGGGCATGGCCAGCAGCTCACAGAGCACCTATAATTAAAAAAATGGGAGACATGGCTCATGATCGCGATATACCTGCAAAGGTACGCCCTCTACTGATTGACAGGCAGAGGCATTCGCATTTTCTGCGGGGCACCCGGAGAAAATGTAGGCACACGCACAGGATGGACCCTGCGTATATGCCCCCATCCTCTTCATAGTTTTTGCGGTTGGAACGCGTATTACGATCCAAACTGAATTAGGCCCTATGTCTTATATACACGAGCAGTGTGAAAACATCAATCGATGGGGGTAATTCCAAGTTGATCGCAGCAGGAATTTTGTTAGCAGTTGGGCAAAACCATGTGTACTGCAGGGGAGGCAGATATAACATGTGCAGAAAGAGTTAGATTTGGGTGAGTTATTTTGTTTCTGTGCAGGGTAAATACTAACTGCTTTATTTTTACACTGCAAATTAGATTGCAGATTGAACACACCACACCCAAATCTAACTCTCTCTGCACATGTTAAATCTGCCTTCCCTGCAGTGCACATAGGTGGTCATTCCGAGTTGTTCGCTCGGTAATTTTCTTCGCATCGCAGCGATTTTCCGCTTAATGCGCATGCGCAATGTTCACACTGCGACTGCGCCAAGTAAATTTGCTGTGCAGTTAGGAATATTACTCACGGTTTTTTCATCGTTCTGGTGATCGTAATGTGATTGACAGGAAGTGGGTGTTTCTGGGCGGAAACAGGCCGTTTTAGGGGCGTGTGGGAAAAAATGCTACCGTTTCTGGGAAAAACGCGGGAGTGGCTGGAGAAACGGAGGAGTGTCTGGGCGAACGCTGGGTGTGTTTGTGACGTCAAACCAGGAACGACAAGCACTGAACTGATCGCACTGGCAGAGTAAGTCTCGAGCTACTCAGAAACTGCACAGAGATGTCTTATCGCAATATTGCAAATCTTTCGTTCGCAATTTTAAGATGCTAAGATTCACTCCCAGTAGGCGGCAGCTTAGCGTGTGCAATGCTGCTAAAAGCAGCTTGCGAGCGAACAACTCGGAATGAGGGCCATGGGGGGTAATTCTGAGTTGATCGCAGCAGGATTTTTGTTAGCAGTTGGGCAAAACCATGTGCACTGCATTTACGAACAGATGATTTTTTATATAAATTTTAAAATGTTAGTAAATGTGTGTTTTTTTTTCAACCTGGAAGCCCAACATCGATTAAGATCGATCTTAAATAGACCCCTGGGTTTTAAGGATAACCATGGTTGAGTCCAATGGTTAATTCACATTGACCGAAGTTCTAATTAAGTCACCTGTGCTCAAGCATGATATCCTTAAAATCTGGATTGCAATGACAGCATTTTGGAACTATGCCTAAGGGTTTAATTTTTACATTTATCCACTGACAATAAATCTACCTACAATATCCCTGTAACTGTTATGATTACAGTATTTCACTAAATAATTTAATTTGCTGAACCTTCTGTAAAAAGAAATATTAAGCTGCTGTAATTCCCAGATGCAGCAAATTTGTTAGCTAGTGGGCAAAACCATGTGCACTGCAGGGTTGGGGGGGGGGCAGATATAACATTTGCAGAGAGATTTAGGTGGGTTATATTGTTTGTGTGCAGGGTAAATACTGGCTGTTTTGTTTTTACACTGCAATTTAGATTTCAGTTTGAACACACCGCACCAAAATCTAACTCTCTCTGCACATATTATACACCCCCCCCCCCTGCAGTGTACATGGTTTTAGCTAATAATGATCAGATCTGAGTTAAGCCCTATGTATTTGGCACTGGCAAAGGGTTAGAGGCCTTGCTGTAGAGCTCACACCTTTCTTATCATGCATTGTAATATTTCCTATGTCCTGATGTTGTGCTCTCTGCTCCATCCAAGTAAACAGCAATGTAGCATGGCTATCAAAGAGCGTGAAGATTGCAGATTTCCTGGGATTAATGCTAAGGAATGCTATTCCAGAGGCTGCTGCTTTAATTCAAGTGTCACTGGGGTTAAATGGTGTTTTTACCTTAAAAACACAGGTAGAGTATATAGTACAGTGGTAAAGTGGGAGCATGTAGTGCTATTGATTACAGATTTGATGGAGCTTAAACATGGATAAGGTCCATGGCTCTAAGAGTTTATCTTGTGTATCCTTTATTTTTAGTCATGGTCAGATAAGATTAGAAAATACCATTTAAGTGGAAATTTCCTGTTAGCTGTTTTTCAGTTTGCTCAACTGTCTGATTAACTTGTCCTAAAAAAGGACCAAAGGAGCTAAATTGCCCTGTGATCTAGCTAAATTGCCCCAGTTAAAAAAAAAAAAAACTAAGCTGCTGTAATTCCTGGATGTTTCCTTACTGCATCAACAGGAAGTGACAAGAAACAATGTAATGTGGAACCGTACAGCAGAAGGGATTGCGGCTACCCCACAATAAGTGCAGCGGAATGTAAGAAGAGGAATTGTTGCTTTGACTGCAGCATTCCCGGGGTTAACTGGTGTTTCTTCAAGTCACAAGGTATGGAGCTGCTGTATAGTTACTCGCAAGTCAGTAGTTGTATCATGCTCACACCTGGAAAACTGGATACACACAGAATGCCCTACACAGGGGGTGAAATGAGCGCCCCCCCCCCCCCACCCCCCGTACGCTCAGCACACATCACGCTGTGCTGAGCGGGGGCAGAGATGTGTGCTGAGCAGTTCGCTCAGCACACATCTCTCCCCAAAATCGGGCCGTGAATACGGACCTTTAAACTGGATCCACACTTAGATTATCTGTCCAATTTTTTTTTTCTAGTTGAAACAAAATTATGCTAATATGTGGCAGCAAATGACAATTGACCATTTGCTCACAAACACTGGAAAACATCCAAAAATGGTCATTTAGATAAATTGGTTAAATCCATTTCATTTAGCTAATTTATCCAAACTACCTTTATTGTATCTTTGTGGGTGAATGATGTGTGGGTCAGTGTTGAGGGTGGTGGAGGAGATGGGTATTAGGCACAGCAGGGTGTGGACAGTCAAATAGTGTGCTTAGAGGTTCAGAGTCATTGTATGAGACTCTGGCAACAGTGACTTGATGAGTCTGGTGTCCATAGGGTGGGACGCATTAACCTTTTTATGCTATTGAAATAGTTCTCCTCCTGACCGACGCAGTTCCTTGCTCCGAGGTTGGTGTATTGTTCTGTTGCAGCGCCTCTCCACTGTGGTCACAGTGAGCTGTGTGGTGTTTCTGGCGCATGCCAATCTCCCCCCAACCTCCCTCTTGCATTTCAGACCTACGTACGCATGATGGGATCTTGTATGATATGCGCGTGTGCTGTAGAGATGAAAGTGGGGGTGAGGAGGCAGATCGTGAGATGGAGAAACTTTGTGGACTGTTAGCGAAGGGGAGCACTGGGCAATCTGAGTTGCAAAGAGGGCAGCAGAAGAGGTTATTGCATGTGCACTGGTGACAGGTCCATCCTTGGTGGCCAGCCTCAGTGGTAAAGGGGTACATGAGCTAGTGTCCCTTGGCCAGCCATGTACCATGGCCACCTCCCTACCTCCTATATATTCTCCCTGATCTGTCACTTTGTTACGGTCTGCTGCTGGCACTGGTGTATCGTCCTGCAGATGCCGTCTCCGCCCATTGCTGTGACTTCCCCCAGAGTTAGCCACACAGAGTGACAGATCTGGGAAAATATATAGGAGATCATTACTTTCACTTGCAGCCTACCTTATTTTTTGCAGCCTAGCATGCTCCTGACCCATTCTCTCACTAATACTTATACAACATTCATGAACTCATCTTAAGGTTTCTTTATTATTCAGTCACACTGTCTTGGATCCAAACCATTTCCTGTGGCATTGCAGTCAAACAATTGAGCTATTTACCCTTGCATAGAAAGGTATAATCTAAGCTAGAGAATTCTATTTGGAGCTCACCTTGTACTTTGTGAAGAAATAATCAGCTTTGTGGCTGAGCAGATATATGGAGTGTGTGGCTGCACACTGCATTGATCTGCTGAGTTGCAATGCTAATAATTTTTTTTTTGCAAAGTACCAATAGCTTCATTGTGAAGGTGGAAAGAAGGGTGTTACGGCATGGAATGTACAAACTGCGAGACCCTGCTGGTAGCGCCTTTGTCTATTTAGTAGGAAGGGCACGTAACAGCCGGGGGGCAATGGAGGAAGCCCCTTTAGGGCTGGAGCCCGGCGGCAACTGACTCCGTTGTCTCTGGCAGTTCCGCCCCTGGACTAGAGGAATGGTCAAGAACATGGCAACATTTAATGCCAAAAAATGCAAAATCATACACGTCTCAAAAATGCAAAGGCTAACTATAATATTAAGGGCATTATAATGGCAAGAGGAAAGCTATCTAAGTATTACTATTTCAGGTGAGCAATGTAACAAAGCAATAGGAAAGGCAAGTCAGATGCTTGTTTGCATAGGTTAAAGAACCAGTAGCAGAAAAAAGTAATACAGGTTGAGTATCCCATATCCAAATATTCAGAAATACGGAATATTCCGAAATACGGACTTTTTTGAGTGAGACTGAGATAGTGAAACCTTTGTGTTTTGATGGCTCAGTGTACACAAACTTTGTTTAATACTCAAAGTTATTAAAAATATTGTATTAAATGAACTTCAGACTGTGTGTATAAGGTGTATATGAAACATAAATGAATTCTGTGAATGTACACACACTTTGTTTAATGCACAAAGTTATAAAAAATATTGGCTAAAATGACCTTCAGGCTGTGTGTATAAGGTGTATATGAAACATAAATGCCTTCTGTGCTTAGATTTAGGTCCCATCACCATAATATCTCGTTATGGTATGCAATTATTCCAAAATACAGAAAAATCTGATATCCAAAATTCCTCTGGTCCCAAGCATTTTGGATAAGGGATACTCAACCTGTAATGCCACTGTATAGGTCCTTGGTACAGCCACATTTAGAATCCTGTGTTCAGTTCCAGAAGCCATATCTCCAGAAGGCTGTAATTAGGGCTGTAATTAGGGCTGTAATTAGGGCAACTAAAATTGTGCATGGCCTACATCACAAAACTTACCTGGAAATACTAAAAAATGTTGATGTGTATAGTTTGGAGAAGGGAAGAGGGAACATACAGTAATAGAAACATTTAAATATATAGGGAGGAATGTAATAGGGTGTGAGAATCAGAAAGTGAGAGATTTTGTGTTTTTTCCTGTTGTTTTTTTTTTTTTTGATTGTTTGTTTTTAAAGTGGCAATCCTTTACATGGCAAAACCAGGTTGATATTTGCCATGTAAAGGATTGCCACCGTGGGCATGTGTAGAAGGGGCACTGCTACTGTTGGCATTATGTGTGTAAGCTGCACTGATATGGTGGTTATGTGTATAAAGGGCACTGCGACTGTGGGTATTATTATTATTATTATTACATGCGGTGTAATGACAATAAGATAGTGCTACTGTGTGGCGTATTTTGATTTGGGGTGCTATTGTGTGGCCATGCCCCTTCCTTGTGATACCACACCTTCTTTTTTTAAGGAGCGCACTGTCCCTTTATTAAGTATTGGAGAGAGGGCCCAAATTAATAGTTTGCAGGGAGGCGCCAAACACCCTAGCACTGGCCCTTTGGTAGGGGACAGGATTTGCTTCTGCTTGTGCACATATGTTATGATTGCCAGCCAACAGCACTGGTTTTGCCTATAACACTAACTATAAATATTTTGAATTGGTCCTGGACCACCAATCCAAGGCACCCCTGCAAGTGTCCTGAGGCACCCCAGGGTGCAGTTTGAGAACCACTGGTCTAGTGAGTACCCAGGATAATTATTGTAGCTGGTCTGCGGGTAACAGCTCTCAGATCCACTTCTAGAAAAAATGCAGCAATGTAATTTGAGTGACAAACTGCAGAGATGAACCCTTTCTGTGACTGCTGCACAGGGATCACACAAACTCTATTCATAGGGCTGACTTCACTTAGGGGAGATGTTCTCACCCCGCAAAGAAGTGCGAGTATATACCGCACTTACGGTACCATTGGATTTACAGATATTTTCTTGCAATACACTATGGGGGTCATTCTGAGTTGATTGCTCGCTAGCAGTTTTTAGCAGCCATGCAAACGCATTGTCGCTGCCCACTGGAGAGTGTATATTCACTTTGGAGAAGTGCGAATACTTGAGTAGCAGAGCGCCTGCAAAATCGTTTCAAAATAAGACCAGCACTGTAGTTACACTTCGTGTGCGTTGATTCTAACAACCGAGGGACGGCTTTTGATGTCACACACCCATCCAGCGAATGCCCAGCCACGTCTGCATTTCTTCTGCCACGCCTGCATTTTTCCAAGCACTCCCTGAAAACGGTCAGTTGACACCCAGAAACGCCCTCTTTCTGTCAATCTCCTTGTGGCCTGTTCTGTGATTGGAATAATCGCTAGAACTAGTGCAAAACCACAATGGACTTTGTACCCGTACGATGCGCATGCACATTACGGAGCATGCGCATGCACAGATTAGCCATTTTTTTTCAACTGATTGCTACGCAGCGAACAACGGCAGCAAGCGATCAACTCGGAATGACCCCCTATATACATAGAAACATGGATTTTTACTGCAGGAATTATGGTTAGTTTAGGGGTATCGGTTAGGGTCAACAGAGGTGTAGCTAGGGGTCCAAGCGCCCCTGGCAAAGTAAGGGACTGACGCCCCCCCTTTCGATAAAGCATTGCAGTCCATTGGCGGTTACCATGTTGGAGCCACAGCAACTGACCCCCTCCCCCACACGCTGCCCTACATCATCGGCTGGGATTCACTGTTGGTGTGAAGCCACTGGGAACATTCTGGTAGCATTAGCAGCAGTCTGTGTCATAGATAGGGAAGGCAGAAGGTTAACTAGCTAATAGCAGTCTGTTGGCAGCAGAGGCTGGGCGGGGGGCTGAGAATGAGCCAACGCTGATCAGTGTCCAGTCTGCTCAGACAAAAATATTTTGTGATCAGGGCTGGTTCTAGACCAAAGGAGCCAATGGCAAAAATTTCCTTTGGCACCCCCCCCCCCACACACACACACACACACACACACATACACACACACACACACACACACACACACACACACACACACACACACACACCAAAAAAGAACATATCCCAGTTTAACATAACGCTGTGTGGTGCAAGGTGTGGAGCTGGTCACTTGTATCAGACCTCTGACATTTGCCTTTTCACCCATATTGCATACTTTTGTCTTGCAGGTTGTGTCTTAATTCAAGAAGTGTTCTAAGTACTTCAGCTTAGTATCTTTACTGACCCCTCTTTACCCCACACTACATAACTGACCCCTCTATACCCTACACTACATCACTGACCTTTCTATAACCATCACTGCATTACTGACCCCTCTATTAGAGATGTGCACTTGAAATTTTTCGGGTTTTGTGTTTTGGTTTTGGGTTCGGTTCCGCGGCCGTGTTTTGGGTTCGACCGCGTTTTGGCAAAACCTCACCGAATTTTTTTTGTCGGATTCGGGTGTGTTTTGGATTCGGGTGTTTTTTTCAAAAAACACTAAAAAACAGCTTAAATCATAGAATTTGGGGGTCATTTTGATCCCAAAGTATTATTAACCTCAAAAACCATAATTTCCACTCATTTTCAGTCTATTCTGAACGCCTCACACCTCACAATATTATTTTTAGTCCTAAAATTTGCACCGAGGTCGCTGGATGACTAAGCTAAGCGACCCTAGTGGCCGACACAAACACCTGGCCCATCTAGGAGTGGCACTGCAGTGTCACGCAGGATGGCCCTTCCAAAAAACACTCCCCAAACAGCACATGACGCAAAGAAAAAAAGAGGCGCAATGAGGTAGCTGTGTGAGTAAGCTAAGCGACCCTAGCGGCCGACACAAACACCTGGCCCATCTAGGAGTGTCACTGCAGTGTCACGCAGGATGGCCCTTCCAAAAAACACTCCCCAAACAGCACATGACGCAAAGAAAAAAAGAGGCGCAATGAGGTAGCTGTGTGAGTAAGATAAGCGACCCTAGTGGCCGACACAAACACCTGGCCCATCTAGGAGTGGCACTGCAGTGTCACGCAGGATGGCCCTTCCAAAAAACATTACCCAAACAGCACATGACGCAAAGAAAAAAAGAGGCGCAATGAGGTAGCTGTGTGAGTAAGATAAGCGACCCTAGTGGCCGACACAAACACCTGGCCCATCTAGGAGTGGCACTGCAGTGTCACGCAGGATGGCCCTTCAAAAAAATACTCCCCAAACAGCACATGACGCAAAGAAAAATGAAAGAAAAAAGAGGTGCAAGATGGAATTGTCCTTGGGCCCTCCCACCCACCCTTATGTTGTATAAACAGGACATGCACACTTTAACCAACCAATCATTTCAGTGACAGGGTCTGCCACACGACTGTGACTGAAATGACGGGTTGGTTTGGACCCCCACCAAAAAAGAAGCAATTAATCTCTCCTTGCACAAACTGGCTCTACAGAGGCAAGATGTCCACCTCATCATCATCCTCCGATATATCACCGTGTACATCCCCCTCCTCACAGATTATCAATTCGTCCCCACTGGAATCCACCATCTCAGCTCCCTGTGTACTTTGTGGAGGCAATTGCTGCTGGTCAATGTCTCCACGGAGGAATTGATTATAATTCATTTTAATGAACATCATCTTCTCCACATTTTCTGGAAGTAACCTCGTACGCCGATTGCTGACAAGGTGAGCGGCGGCACTAAACACTTTCGGAGTACACACTTGTGGGAGGGCAACTTAGGTAGAATAAAGCCAGTTTGTGCAAGGGCCTCCAAATTGCCTCTTTTTCCTGCCAGTATAAGTACGGACTGTCTGACGTGCCTACTTGGATGCGGTCACTCATATAATCCTCCACCATTCTTTCAATGGGGAGAGAATCATATGCAGTGCCAGTAGACGACATGTCCGACTCCGTAATCGTTGTCAGGTCCTTCAGTACGGACCAGATGTCAGCATCAGCAGTCGCTCCAGACTGCCCTGCATCACCGCCAGCGGGTGGGCTCGGAATTCTGAGCCTTTTCCTCGCACCCCCAGTTGCGGGAGAATGTGAAGGAGGAGATGTTGACAGGTCGCGTTCCGCTTGACTTGACAATTTTCTCACCAGCAGGTCTTTGAACCCCAGCAGACTTGTGTGTGCCGGAAAGAGAGATCCAAGGTAGGTTTTAAATCTAGGATCGAGCACGGTGGCCAAAATGTAGTGCTCTGATTTCAACGGATTGACCACCCGTGAATCCTTGTTAAGCGAATTAAGGGCTCCATCCACAAGTCCCACATGCCTAGCGGAATCGCTCTGTGTTAGCTCCTCCTTCAATGTCTCCAGCTTCTTCTGCAAAAGCCTGATGAGGGGAATGACCTGACTCAGGCTGGCAGTGTCTGAACTGACTTCACGTGTGGCAAGTTCAAAGGGCAGCAGAACCTTGCACAACGTTGAAATCATTCTCCACTGCGCTTGAGACAGGTGCATTCCACCTCCTATATCGTGCTCAATTGTATAGGCTTGAATGGCCTTTTGCTGCTCCTCCAACCTCTGAAGCATATATAGGGTTGAATTCCACCTCGTTACCACTTCTTGCTTCAGATGATGGCAGGGCAGGTTCAGGCGTTTTTGGTGTTGCTCCAGTCTTCTGTACGTGGTGCCTGTACGCCGAAAGTGTCCCGCAATTCTTCTGGCCACCGACAGCATCTCTTGCACGCCCCTCTCGTTTTTTAAATAATTCTGCACCACCAAATTCAAGGTATGTGCAAAACATGGGACGTGCTGGAATTTGCCCATATTTAATGCACACACAATATTGCTGGCGTTGTCCGATGCCACAAATCCACAGGAGAGTCCAATTGGGGTAAGCCATTCCGCGATGATCTTCCTCAGTTGCCGTAAGAGGTTTTCAGCTGTGTGCGTATTCTGGAAACCGGTGATACAAAGCGTAGCCTGCCTAGGAGTTGGCGTTTGCGAGATGCTGCTACTGGTGCCGCCGCTGCTGTTCTTGCGGCGGGAGTCCATATATCTACCCAGTGGGCTGTCACAGTCATATAGTCCTGACCCTGCCCTGCTCCACTTGTCCACATGTCCGTGGTTAAGTGGACATTGGGTACAACTGCATTTTTTAGGACACTGGTGAGTCTTTTTCTGACGTCCGTGTACATTCTCGGTATCGCCTGCCTAGAGAAGTGGAACCTAGATGGTATTTGGTAACGGGGGCACACTACCTCAAGAAATTGTCTAGTTCCCTGTGAACTAACGGCGGATACCGGACGCACGTCTAACACCAACATAGTTGTCAAGGCCTCAGTTATCCGCTTTGCAACAGGATGACTACTGTGATATTTCATCTTCCTCGCAAAGGACTGTTGGACAGTCAATTGCTTGGTGGAAGTAGTAAAAGTGGGCTTACGACTTCCCCTCTGGGATGACCATCGACTCCCAGCAGCAACAACAGCAGCGCCAGCAGCAGTAGGCGTTACACGCAAGGATGCATCGGAGGAATCCCAGGCAGGAGAGGACTCGTCAGAATTGCCAGTGACATGGCCTGCAGGACTATTGGCATTCCTGGGGAAGGAGGAAATTGACACTGACGGAGTTGGTGGGGTGGTTTGCGTGAGCTTGGTTACAAGAGGAAGGGATTTACTGGTCAGTGGACTGCTTCCGCTGTCGCCCAAAGTTTTTGAACTTGTCACTGACTTATTATGAATGTGCTGCAGGTGACGTATAAGGGAGGATGTTCCGAGGTGGTTAACGTCCTTACCCCTACTTATTACAGCTTGACAAAGGCAACACACGGCTTGACACCTGTTGTCCGCATTTCTGTTGAAATACTTCCACACCGAAGAGCTCATTTTTTTGGTATTTTCACCAGGCATGTCAATGGCCATATTCCTCCCACGGACAACAGGTGTCTCCCCGGGTGCCTGACTTAAACAAACCACCTCACCATCAGAATCCTCCTGGTCAATTTCCTCCCCAGCGCCAGCAACACCCATATCCTCCTCATCCTGGTGTACTTCAACACTGACATCTTCAATCTGACTATCAGGAAATGGACTGCGGGTGCTCCTTCCAGCACTTGCCGGGGGCGTGCAAATGGTGGAAGGCGCATGCTCTTCACGTCCAGTGTTGGGAAGGTCAGGTATCGCAACCGACACAATTGGACTCTCCTTGTGGATTTGGGATTTCGAAGAACGCACAGTTCTTTGCTGTGCTTTTGCCAGCTTGAGTCTTTTCATTTTTCTAGCGAGAGGCTGAGTGCTTCCATCCTCATGTGAAGCTGAACCACTAGCCATGAACATAGGCCAGGGCCTCAGCCGTTCCTTGCCACTCCGTGTGGTAAATGGCATATTGGCAAGTTTACGCTTCTCCTCCGACAATTTTATTTTAGATTTTTGAGTCCTTTTTTTACTGATATTTGGTGTTTTGGATTTTACATGCTCTGTACTATGACATTGGGCATCGGCCTTGGCAGACAACGTTGCTGGCATTTCATCGTCTCAGCCATGACTAGTGGCAGCAGCTTCAGCACGAGGTGGAAGTCGATCTTGATCTTTCCCTATTTTTGGAACCTCAACATTTTTGTTCTCCATATTTTAATAGGCACAACTAAAAGGCACCTCAGGTAAACAATGGAGATGGATGGATACTAGTATACTTATGGATGACGAGCGACTGCCGACACAGAGGTAGCTACAGCCGTGGACTACCGTACTGTGTCTGCTGCTAATATAGACTGGATGATAATGAGATAAAATTAAAATATATATATATATATATATATATATCACACTAGTACTGCAGCCGGACAGGTATATATTATGTAATGACGGACCTGCTGGACACTGTCTGTCAGCACTGCAGACTCCTAAAGTAAGCTACTAGTATCAAGAAGATAGAAAAAAAAAAAAACACGGGTAGGTGATATACAATTATGGATGGACGAGCGACTGCCGACACAGAGGTAACTACAGCCGTGGACTACCGTACTGTGTCTGCTGCTAATATAGACTGGATGATAATGAGATAAAATTAAAATATATATATATATCACACTAGTACTGCAGCCGGACAGGTATATATTATGTAATGACGGACCTGCTGGACACTGTCTGTCAGCACTGCAGACTCCTAAAGTAAGCTACTAGTATCAAGAAGATAGAAAAAAAAAACCACGGGTAGGTGGTATACAATTATGGATGGACGAGCGACTGCCGACACAGAGGTAGCTACAGCCGTGGACTACCGTACTGTGTCTGCTGCTAATATAGACTGGATGATAATGAGATAAAATTAAAATATATATATATATATATATATATCACACTAGTACTGCAGCCGGACAGGTATATATTATGTAATGACGGACCTGCTGGACACTGTCTGTCAGCACTGCAGACTCCTAAAGTAAGCTACTAGTATCAAGAAGATAGAAAAAAAAAAACCACGGGTAGGTGGTATACAATTATGGATGGACGAGCGACTGCCGACACAGAGGTAGCTACAGCCGTGGACTACCGTACTGTGTCTGCTGCTAATATAGACTGGATGATAATGAGATAAAATTAAAATATATATATATATATATATATATCACACTAGTACTGCAGCCGGACAGGTATATATTATGTAATGACGGACCTGCTGGACACTGTCTGTCAGCACTGCAGACTCCTAAAGTAAGCTACTAGTATCAAGAAGATAGAAAAAAAAAACCACGGGTAGGTGGTATACAATTATGGATGGACGAGCGACTGCCGACACAGAGGTAGCTACACCCGTGGACTACCGTACTGTGTCTGCTGCTAATATAGACTGGATGATAATGAGATAAAATTAAAATATATATATATTATATATCACACTAGTACTGCAGCCGGACAGGTATATATTATGTAATGACGGACCTGCTGGACACTGTCTGTCAGACTCAGCACTGCAGACTCCTAAAGTAAGCTACTAGTATCAAGAAGATAGAAAAAAAAAAACCACGGGTAGGTGGTATACAATTATGGATGGACGAGCGACTGCCGACACAGAGGTAACTACAGCCGTGGACTACCGTACTGTGTCTGCTGCTAATATAGACTGGATGATAATGAGATAAAATTAAAATATATATATATATATCACACTAGTACTGCAGCCGGACAGGTATATATGATGTAATGACGGACCTGCTGGACACTGTCTGTCAGCACTGCAGACTCCTAAAGTAAGCTACTAGTATCAAGAAGATAGAAAAAAAAAACCCACGGGTAGGTGGTATACAATTATGGATGGACGAGCGACTGCCGACACAGAGGTAGCTACAGCCGTGGACTACCGTACTGTGTCTGCTGCTAATATAGACTGGATGATAATGAGATAAAATTAAAATATATATATATTATATATCACACTAGTAGCTACAGCCGTGGACTACCGTACTGTGTCTGCTGCTAATATAGACTGGATGATAATGAGATAAAATTAAAATATATATATATATATATATATCACACTAGTACTGCAGCCGGACAGGTATATATTATGTAATGACGGACCTGCTGGACACTGTCTGCAGAATGCGTTTATAAAAACACCACACGACGAGTGTTTAACTTTTTCAGGCAGACAATCACAATATACTGGTGGTCAGCAGACAATCACAATACTGGTGGTCAGTGGTCACTGGTCAGTCACACTGGCAGTGGCACTCTGGCAGCAAAAGTGTGCACTGTACTTAAAATATGTACTCCTGCTATAACTGCTCCCCAGTCTCCCCCACAATTAAGCTGTGTGAGCAGTGAGCACTCAGCACAGTCAGATAATGATATACAGTATTACATATAATGCAGCACACTGGGCTGAGCACAGATATGGTATGTGACTGTGTCACACTGTGTATCGTTTTTCTTCAGGCAGAGAACGGATTAATTAAACTGGTGGTCACTGGTCACACTATCAGCAGCAAGTAGTACTCCTCCTAATAATATGCTCCCCAAAATTTGTGTCTCTCTCTAGTACTCTAGTCTAAAAGGAGAGGACGCCAGCCACGTCCTCTCCCTATCAATCTCAATGCACGTGTGAAAATGGCGGCAAAACCACAATGGACTTTGTACCCGTACGATGCGCATGCACATTACGGAGCATGCGCATGCACAGATTAGCCATTTTTTTTCAACTGATTGCTACGCAGCGAACAACGGCAGCAAGCGATCAACTCGGAATGACCCCCTATATACATAGAAACATGGATTTTTACTGCAGGAATTATGGTTAGTTTAGGGGTATCGGTTAGGGTCAACAGAGGTGTAGCTAGGGGTCCAAGCGCCCCTGGCAAAGTAAGGGACTGGCGCCCCCCCTTTTGATAAAGCATTGCAGTCCATTGGCGGTTACCATGTTGGAGCCACAGCAACTGACCCCCTCCCCCACACGCTGCCCTACATCATCGGCTGGGATTCACTGTTGGTGTGAAGCCACTGGGAACATTCTGGTAGCATTAGCAGCAGTCTGTGTCATAGATAGGGAAGGCAGAAGGTTAACTAGCTAATAGCAGTCTGTTGGCAACAGAGGCTGGGCGGGGGGCTGAGAATGAGCCAACGCTGATCAGTGTCCAGTCTGCTCAGACAAAAATATTTTGTGATCAGGGCTGGTTCTAGACCAAAGGAGCCAATGGCAAAAATTTCCTTTGGCACCCCCCCCCCCCCCCCACACACACACACACACATACACACACACACACACACACACACACACCAAAAAAGAACATATCCCAGTTTAACATAACGCTATGTGGTGCAAGGTGTGGAGCTGGTCACTTGTATCAGACCTCTGACATTTGCCTTTTCACCCATATTGCATACTTTTTCTTGCAGGTTGTGTCTTAATTCAAGAAGTGTTCTAAGTACTTCAGCTTAGTATCTTTACTGACCCCTCTTTACCCCACACTACATAACTGACCCCTCTATACCCTACACTACATCACTGACCTTTCTATAACCATCACTGCATTACTGACCCCTCTATACAGTACACTGACCTCTATATACCTGCTAGTACATCCCTGATGCCTATATTCCCTAAGCTAAATCCCTGACGCCTCTATTCCCTACGCTACATCCCTGACGCCTCTATTCCCTACGCTACATCCCTGACGCCTCTATTCCCTACGCTACATCCCTGACGCCTCTATTCCCTATGCTACATCCCTGACGCCTCTATACCCTACGCTACATCCCTGATGCCTCTATTCCCTACGCTACATTCCTGATGCCTCTATAACCTACGCTACATCCCTGACGCCTCTATACCCTACGCTACATCCCTGACGCCTCTATACAGTACAATGCATTACTGATCCCTCTAGACCATACATCCTCATTACATCAGAGAGATAGTGAAACACTGGAAAAAATAAGGATAAAGTGGACTACAGAAACTGATGCTCTAAACAAAGGAGAGAGAGAGAGAGAGAAAAGCACAAGGGAAAGTGGGCAATCGGAACACCATAGGGAGAGGAGAGATAGAAATGCCTGAAAAAGTAAAGGGGGTTGGGTATGGCATCCGGCGCTCGGGATTCCAGCAGTCACATGATACCTAATCCTAACCCTCTGGGGGGGTGGCGGATAGGGCTAACCCTCAGGGGGTGGCAGCTAGGACTAACCCCCCCCCCCTCCTAGTGCCTTCCCTAACACCCCCTCCCCCGGTCCTAACCCTCCCTCCAATACTCGCCTTCGGGATGTTGGCTGTCTGTGTGCCGGCACCAGTCTCCCAAGTGGTGTCAGAATTCCAACATCGGTCAAATGACCGCCGGTATACCGTCTGCCGGGATGGTAAATGTATCCTGAGGACAGGTAGTGAGTGTGGAGGGATAGGTGGTTCAGTAAAATGTAACAGCTCAAACTGCGATCATTCACTGATAAATTGATTTATAGCTCTCCCTTTTTAACCATTGCAGTCATAAAAGCAATGTTTTTAGACTTTTAAATAAAGCTTGTTAGCATCCCCAGCACACTGTATATGCTGGGAGATGTAGTTCTCAATATGAAAACATTTAATTACTGTATGAACTCTAATTCCCCAACTGAAACCTCTCACAAACACACACTCCAAAATCTAGTACACACACACACACACATTTCCCCAATACTGACAACTCTCATCACTTCCACACACTGACAACTCCCTCCTGCTCCTCTCCCCACTGACACTGACAGCTCCCTCACAGTCACACACATCCTCCACCCCCCCACACACACACTGATAGCACACATGCACAAATCCCTCCCTCCTCGACACTAACTGTCACGGACTGCTTGGGCAGCAGGGGGCAGGCTCTGACTTGAAGTGCTGAAATTCAACAGCTCTCTCGAACTTGCAAGGCATGGCTGTGCAGCTGTCTCCAGCCATCTCCTTGCCCACTGTGTAATTTGTGGCGTTCTCTGATGTTCCCCGCTCTGCCTCTACAACCGGCACATAATGTACAGCAGTGGTGACTCCTGAGTATGGGCCTGGAGAACTCCGCCTACCGGGGGGTAGGGATTAATCATTTCAAAGGGGCAGAGCTAGGAGTGAAGCAGTGGACAGCAGTTGAGGGGCGTTTCAAACTGTAACAAGGTTGGGACAATTTCAGTATCCTTCCCTCACCGTCTAATTGGTCAGTCCCACGCCGAGACTGCAGAACTCTATCCCTTAGCCACGGTTGGCACAGCTGGATGGTGCCCCTGGCAAGTGCCATCCTGGCCAAGGGGTAGATACGCCCCTGAGGGTCAGGGCCAGCAACAGAAATCTCGGGGCCCAGTACACTGATATCTCTGGGGCCCCCTCAACCCCCCCTTAACTTGGCAGAGGGATCTTTAAAAAAAAAATGGAGCCTTTGACTCGGACCGTCAGTGAGGCCGGCAGGTGGTTTTCATACTGGGCTATCCAGCTCTTCGGTGGCGGTGGCAGGGACATTCAGAAAAGGGCCAGCACAGCAACATGCATAATAATGGCAATACAGTATGGACCACAGGGACTGGACAAAGTGATGGGGTAAAAGGAGGGGGGAGGGTTTAGTTGGCCTGTTAATTGTTTTCCTGCTTAAATTGAGCAGTTGGTGGATACACTTTAAAAAGCAATATTGGCACTGTGGCCCCATTATTTCTGTTCTTAATACTTGGAGCCCTGAACAAGTGTCCCCTTTGTCCCCCCTGTCACCGGGCCTGTTCAGGCGTTACCTATGGAGAAGCTGCGACATGACATCCTAGGACACGATACTGCACCATGCATCACCATTATATTTCAGTGTGCCTTGTCAATATTTAAATCTTGTTCTGTGTGACGTGAGTTGTAAATGGTTGAAAATCTCTGTGCTACAGTATCGTCACCATGTAGTTATAACAACACCGCAAAACCACCAAAAGACGTGTTTTGGTAGAGGGACTGCTGGAGGGGCCCATTGGGGCCCCCAGTTTGCTACCCCACCCCAGTATACCTGTGCTGTAGCCAGTGGAAGGGGCACTATCTTCCCGGTGATCTCTTCGGGAAGATGGTGCCGCACATAGAAAGCAAAGACTCTGGCTGCACTCTCCTGCCCTCGCTCTAAGCAAGGTGATCGGGCCACAAAAGGACCCCTGTCGGACCCCGGCCTGTGGGCCACAAAAGGATGCATTGGGGGCGGCATGCGGCCCATGGGTTTGACACCCCTGCTCTAGAGTATCAAAATTTGTTTCACGGCACCCCTAGGCCAAAGTTTTTTTTATTGAGAAATTCAGAAAAAAATATAAAATTAAGTAAATTGTGTTTATAGCATGTCATCCTCAGGTTCAGTTATGTTGTGAGGGAATGGTTTTGCCAATTTAATAAAGTATAAATAATTTTAATTGGTCCTGGACCACCAAACTATGCTACCAGTGCAAGAACCCCAGTTTGGAAACTACTGCCATAAAATAAACCTTTTTTGTTTTTTTTAAACTACATGTAATACACCTTAGATCTCAGTTCCTAAAAGGTTTTAAACCTTTGCATACAGTAAACTACACATATTTAAAAATCCTACACCGGGCACAAGTGCTCACGGGCCAATTTCATGGCAGTCTCGGATAGGAGGGCATTGTGGATTCACCAAGGGAATGCTGATGCTGACTCCAAGAAGAAAGGGAGTCTCTTCCCTATGAAGGTGAAGCCTTGTTTGGCGACGGCCTAGTTAATTTGATCTCGGCAGCTCCCGCAGGTAAGTCATCCTTCTTGCCCTATGTTCCCTCTCAACGGATGAAGACGCATCATTATCTGACGCAGTCATTTCGGCCCAATAGATATGCAAGAAGTTAAGATTCCCCTTTCTTTGCAGGTAGAGGAAGGAAAAGAGGGAAGAGGTCTGTAGCCTCTTCAAGATCGCAGGAGCAGAGATCGTCCTCTGCTTCTGCCAAATCCACTGCATGACGCTGGGGCTCTCTTGCAGGAGCCCGCACCAGTGGGGGGCACGTCTAAAACTCTTCAGTCAGTTCTGGATTCATTCGGACCTGGACTCGTGGGTTTTACAAATAGTGTCCCAAGGGTACAAACTGGGGTTTCAAGACGTTCCCCCTCACCGATTGTTCAAATCAGCCTTAGTCAGCAGGGAGAAGGTTTTTATTCAAGCCTCTTCGTGGTCCCGAAGCCGGACGGCTCAGTCAGACCAATCTTAAATCTGAAATCCCTTAATTTCTACATAAAGAAATTCAATTTCAAGATGGAATCTCTCAGGGTAGTGATCTCCAGTCCGGGGGATAAAGGAGATTTCATGGTTTTGGTAGACATAAAGGATGCCTACTTATATGTTCCCATTTAGCCACTGCATCAAGCTACCTGAGGTTTGCAATTCAGGATTGTCATTACCAATTTCAGACGTTGCCGTTTGGTCTGTCCACGGCTCCGAGGATTTTCACCAGGGTGATGGCGGAAATGATGGTTCTCCTTCGCAAGCAAGGAGTCACAATTATCCCGTACTTGGATGATCTCCTGATAAAGGCGAGATCCAGGGACCAGTTGGTGCAAAACATCTACTCTCCCTGACAGTTCTTCAACAACATGGTTGGCTCCTAAACTTGCCAAAATCGCAGTTGGTCCCAATGACGCGGTTGTTGTTTTTGGGAGTGATACTGGACACAGAAGAGGTTTTCTTCTAGTAGAAAGGCTCTGGAGATCCAGAGTCTGGTCAAACAAATTCTGAAACCAGCAAGAGTGTTAATCCATCATTGCATTCAGTTGCTGGGGAAGATGGTTGCGGCCTACGAGGCCATTCAGTTTGGCAGGTTCCATGCCAGAGTGTTCCAGTGGGACCTGTTGGACAAGTGGTCCGGATCCCACCTACACATGCACCGGAGGATAATCCTGTCTTCCAAGACCAGAATCTCACTCCATTGGTGGCTGCACAGTTCTCACCACCTAGAGGGGCGATGGTTCGGGATCCAGGACGGGATCCTAGGGACCACGGATGCAACCCTCTGAGGCTGGAGAGCAGTCACACAGGGGGAAAACATCTAAGGAAGATGGTCAAGTCTTCCTTGGATGTTTTCATCTCCACATAATGTTCTGGAGTTAAGGGCCATTTAATAACTGCAGACACAGTACGCACTGGGACGGGTGCCCAGCATCCTCTACGGACTAAGAGAAAAGGATTTACCGGTAGGTATTAAAATCCTATTTTCTCTAACGTCCTAGAGGATGCTGGGGACTCCGTAAGGACCATGGGGATAGACGGGCTCCGCAGGAGACATGGGCACTTTAAGAAAGACTTTAGTTCTGGGTGTGCACTGGCTCCTCCCTCTATGCCCCTCCTCCAGACCTCAGTTTGATACTGTACCCAGTGGAGACTGGGTGCTTTTCAGGAGCTCTCCTGAGCTTTCTGACAGAAAGTATTTTGTTAGGTTTTTCATTTTCAGGGAGCACTGCTGGCAACAGACTCCCTCATCGAGGGACTGAGGGGAGAGAAGCAGCCCTACTCTCTGAGTTGCAAGGTCCTGCTTCTTAGGCTACTGGACTCCATTAGCTCCAGTGGGATTGGTACGCAGGATCTCACCCTCGCCGTCCGTCCCAGAGCCGCGCCGCCGTCCCCCTCGCAGAGCCGGAAGACAGAAGCCGGGTGAGTATGAGAAGAAAAGAAGACTTCAGAGGCGGCAGAAGACTTCATGATCTTCACTGAGGTAACGCACAGCACTGCAGCTGTGCGCCTTTGCTCCCATACACCTCACATACTCCGGTCACTGTAAGGGTGCAGGGCGCAGGGGGGGCGCCCTGGGCAGCAATATAAACCTCTTTCGCAAAAATATAACATATATACAGCTGGGCACTTTATATATGTATAAGCCCCCACCAATTTTACAGTTTAAGCGGGACAGAAGCCCGCCTCCGAGGGGGCGGGGCTTCTCCCTCAGCACTCACCAGCGCCATTTTTTCTCCACAGCACCGCTGAGAGGAAGCTCCCCGGACTCTACCCTGCTTATACCACGTTAGACAAGAGGGTTGAAAAGAGGGGGGGGGGGGGCACATAATTCGCAAATTACATACAGCAGCACTACTGGGCAAACATTAAGTTACTGTTTTATTCCTGGGTTATATAGCGCTGGGGGGTGTGCTGGCATACTCTCTCTCTGTCTCTCCAAAGGGCCTTGTGGGGAAACTGTCTTCAGAAAAAGCATTCCCTGTGTGTGAAGTGTGTCGGTACACGTGTGTCGACATGTCTGAGGAAGAAGGCTATATTAGAGAGGAGCGGGAGCAAATGAATGTGGTGTCTCCGCCGACAGCTGATTGGATGGATATGTGGAATGTTTTAAATGCTAGTGTAAACTCATTGCACAAAAGATTAGACAAGGCAGAAGCTTTGGGACAGTCAGGGTTTCAACCCATGCCTGATCCTATGTTGCAGGGACTGTCAGGGTCTCATAAGCGCCCACTATCCCAGATTGTTGACACAGATACCGACACGGATTCTGACTCCAGTGTCGATTACGATGAAGCAAAGTTACAGCCAAAATTGGCAAAATCCATTCGATTTATGATTATGGCAATAAAAGATGTTTTGCACATCACAGAGGAACCCCCTGTCGCTGACAAGAGGGTACATATGTACAAGGGAAAGAAGCCTGAGGTAACCTTTCCCCCCTCACACGAGCTGAACGAGTTATGTGAAAAAGCTTGGGAATCTCCAGATAAAAGACTGCAGATTTCCAAAAGGATTCTTATGGCGTATCCTTTCCCATCAACGGATAGGTTACGATTGGAATCCTCCCCTAGGGTGGACAAAGCATTAACACGCTTATCCAAGAAGGTAGCCCTCCCGTCCCAGGATACGGCTACCCTCAAAGAGTGTGCTGACCGCAAACAGGAGATTACCCTGAAGTCCATTTATACACATTCAGGTACCTTACTCAGACCGGCAATTGCGTCGGCCTGGGTGTGTAGTGCTGTAGCGGCATGGACAAATACCTTATCTGAGGGGATGGATAGCCTAGACAAGGATACTATTTTATTGACCCTGGGGCATATAAGAGATGCTGTCCTATATATGTGTGTATGCAAACTACAGGTGGTGCTGCAGGGCCCACACCCTTTTACTTGTCTTGTAGAGCAGCTCTGAAGCTGTTACAGTGCCCAGCTGCTGCAAGAAATCAGCTTGAATGCTTCAGGGGCTTGGGCATGGCCAACATGAGCCCCACACCGAAGGAGGGTGGGGGTGTTTAATGCAAACTTGGGGTTATCCAAGCGCCGCAAAAGGCCGCCATGCCCTGCATGCCCCTTTTCTCTTTTCATATACAGATGAGGGTTCCAGCCAACTTTGGCCCACTGCTTGGATGACATCACCGTATGCAAATCCGTCTGCTGCAGACCTTCCCCCAGGAATGCTTGCAATAGTTGTTGCATATGGTTTAATGTCTGAGGGTGCTTCAGTATTAGGCAGCCTTCCGCCCTCCCATGTTCATCTGAAAAGGTGTGGTCTCCCTGCAGTTGTTGTCCCCAGACGAGAGTTCCCTTGTGCTTCCTCAGTTAAATCTCCTTAACTTGACGGGGGTGTGCCCGAGCAGCCACCCTCCCCAGCCCTATCCCAACACATACCTATCTTGCATATGAGATCTCTTGATCATGAAGATAGTTCTCACAGGTTGAGGTTCATCCTGGCCCCGCTCCCCGCTGGAGAGCGCTGATGGGGACAGCAGCGGGGCTTCAGCAGAAGGGTGAGTACGTGTGGCCAGAGACCTCCCTTCCCATGTGCAGGCCTGCAGAGTCTGCCGCGCAGGATGGGGCATGTGGCACTCTCCCTCCCAGGGGCTCTTCCAGATGTAGCTCCTCAGCAGTATTTTTCCCGGGCTGCGCGGCGCTCTCCCCGACTGGCATCCGCCCTGGAACACTGCCTTCCTCAACGCAACATCAGCAGGGGGCCCTGGCCTCATCACCATCCCAGGTCTTTCTCATGTATGTATCATGTATGTGTGTGTGATATATGTATGAATCATATATGTTTGTGATATATATATATATATATATATATCTATCTATCTATCTATCTATCTATCTATCTATCGTATGTGTGTGTATATATATGTATCTATCATGTATGTATGTATGTATCCATCTTGTATGTATGTGTTCTATCTATCTATCTATCTATCTATCTATCTATCGTGTGTGTGATATATGTATGTATCTATCATGTATGTGTTATATGTATGTATCACACCTTCCTCTATACATATACATACATACATACATACACACACACACACCTATATCTGTACGTACACTGACATACACACACCAACATCTATACATTAACACGCTGACCCCTTAATTTCTACCTAAAGAAATTCAATTTCAAGATGGAATCTCTCAGGGTAGTGATCTCCAGTCCGGGGGATAAAGGAGATTTCATGGTTTTGGTAGACATAAAGGATGCCTACTTATATGTTCCCATTTAGCCACTGCATCAAGCTACCTGAGGTTTGCAATTCAGGATTGTCATTACCAATTTCAGACGTTGCCGTTTGGTCTGTCCACGGCTCCGAGGATTTTCACCAGGGTGATGGTGGAAATGATGGTTCTCCTTCGCAAGCAAGGAGTCACAATTATGCCGTACTTGGATGATCTCCTGATAAAGGCGAGATCCAGGGACCAGTTGGTGCAAAACATCTACTCTCCCTGACAGTTCTTCAACAACATGGTTGGCTCCTAAACTTGCCAAAATCGCAGTTGGTCCCAATGACGCGGTTGTTGTTTCTGGGAGTCATACTGGACACAGAAGAGGCTTTCTTCCAGTGGAAAGGCTATGGAGTTCCAGAGTCTGGTCAAACAAATTCTGAAACCAGCAAGAGTGTTAATCCATCAATGCATTCTGTTGCTGGGGAAGATGGTTGCGGCCTACGAGGCCATTCAGTTTTGCAGGTTCCATGCCAGAGTGTTCCAGTGGGACCTGTTGGACAAGTGGTCCGGATCCCACCTACACATGCACCGGAGGATAATCCTGTCTTCCAAGACCAGAATCTTACTCCATTGGTGGCTGCACAGTTCTCACCTCCTAGAGGGGCGATGGTTCGGGATCCAGGACTGGATCCTAGGGACCATGGATGCAACCCTCCGAGGCTGGGGAGCAGTCACACAGGGGGAAAACATCCAAGGAAGATGGTCAAGTCAGGAAAGTTTTCTCCACATAAATGTTCTGGAGTTAAGGGCCATTTAATAACTGCAGACACAGTACGCACTGGGACGGGTGCCCAGCATCCTCTACGGACTAAGAGAAAAGGATTTACTGGTAGGTATTAAAATCCTATTTTCTCTAACGTCCTAGAGGATGCTGGGGACTCCGTAAGGACCATGGGGATAGATAGGCTCCGCAGGAGACATGGGTACTTTAAGAAAGACTTTAGTTCTGGGTGTGCACTGGCTCCTCCCTCTATGCCCCTCCTCCAGACCTCAGTTTGATACTGTGCCCAGTGGAGACTGGGTGCTTTTCAGGAGCTCTCCTGAGCTTTCTGACAGAAAGTATTTTGTTAGGTTTTTAATTTTCAGGGAGCACTGCTGGCAACAGACTCCCTCATCGAGGGACTGAGGGGAGAGAAGCAGCCCTACTCTCTGAGTTGCAAGGTCCTGCTTCTTAGGCTACTGGACACCATTAGCTCCAGAGGGATTGGTACGCAGGATCTCACCCTCGCCGTCCGTCCCAGAGCCGCGCCTCCGCCCCCCTTGCAGAGCCGGAAGATAGAAGCCGGGTGAGTATGAGAAGAAAAGAAGACTTCAGAGGCGGCAGAAGACTTCATGATCTTCACTGAAGTAACGCACAGCACTGCAGCTGTGCGCCATTGCTCCCATACACCTCACACACTCCGGTCACTGTAAGGGTGCAGGGCGCAGGGGGGGGGGGGGGCACCCTGGGCAGCAATATAAACCTCTTTTTGGCAAAAATATAACACATATACAGCGGGGCACTGTATATATGTATGAGCCCCCGCCAATTTTACAGTTTAAGCGGGACAGAAGCCTGCCGCCGAGGGTGCGGGGCTTCTCCCTCAGCACTCACCAGCGCCATTTTTTCTTCACAGCACCGCTGAGAGGAAGCTCCCCGGACTCTCCCCTGCTTATACCACGGTAGACAAGAGAGTTGAAAAGAGGGGGGGGGGGGGCACATAATTTGGCGCAAATTACATACAGCAGTACTACTGGGCAAACATTAAGTTACTGTGTATTCCTGGGTTATATAGCGCTGGGGTGTGTGCTGGCATACTCTCTCTCTGTCTCTCCAAAGGGCCTTGTGGGGAAACTGTCTTCAGAAAAAGCATTCCCTGTGTGTGTGGTGTGTCGGTACACGTGTGTCGACATGTCTGAGGAAGAAGGCTATATTAGAGAGGAGCAGGAGCAAATGAATGTGGTGTCTCCGCCGACAGCTGATTGGATGGATATGTGGAATGTTTTAAATGCTAGTGTAAACTCATTGCACAAAAGATTAGACAAGGCTGAAGCTTTGGGACAGTCAGGGTCTCAACCCATGCCTGATCCTATGTTGCAGGGACTGTCAGGGTCTCATAAGCGCCCACTATCCCAGATTGTTGACACAGATACAGACACGGATTCTGACTCCAGTGTCGATTACGATGATGCAAAGTTACAGCCAAAATTGGCAAAATCCATTCGATATATGATTATGGCAATAAAAGATGTTTTGCACATCAGAGAGGAACCCCCTGTCCCTGACAAGAGGGTACATATGTACAAGGTGAAAAAGCCTGAGGTAACCTTTGAGGGGGTCACACGAGCTGAACGAGTTATGTGAAAAAGCTTGGGAATCTCCAGATAAAAGACTGCAGATTTCCAAAAGGATTCTTATGGCGTATCCTTTCCCATCAATGGATAGGTTACGATGGGAATCCTCCCCTAGGGTGGACAAAGCATTAACACGCTTATCCAAGAAGGTAGCCCTCCCGTCCCAGTATACGGCTACCCTCAAAGAGTCTGCTGACCGCAAACAGGAGATTACCCTGAAGTCCATTTATACACATTCAGGTACCTTACTCAGACCGGCAATTGCGTCGGCCTGGGTGTGTAGTGCTGTAGCGGCATGGACGGATACCTTATCTGAGGGGATGGATACCCTAGATTAGGATACTATTTTATTGACCCTGGGGCATATAAGAGATGCTGTCCTATATATGTGTGTATGCAAACTACAGGTGGTGCTGCAGGGCTCACACCCTTTTACTTGTCTTGTAGAGCAACTCTGGAGCTGTTTCTGGGTCCAGCTGCTGCAAGAAATCAGCTTGAATGCTTCAGGGGCTGGGGCATGGCCAACATGAGCCCACACTGATGGGGGGTGGGGGTGTATAAAGCGATTTAGGGGTCATCCAAGCGCAACCCCACAAAGGCCGCCATGCCCTGCGTGACCCTTTTCTCTTTTCATATGCAGACGAGGGTTGCAGCCAACTATGCCCACTGCTTGGATGACATCACTATATGCAAATCCATCTGCTGCAGGCCTTCCCCCAGGAATGCTTGCAGTAGTTGTTGCATTTGGTTTGTTGTTTGGGGGTGCTTCAGTATTAGGCAGCCTTCTGCCCTCCCACATTCGTCTGAAAATGTGTTCTCCCTGCAGTTGTTGTTCCCAGATGAGAGTTCCCTTGTGCTTCCTCAGTTGAATCTCTTTAACTTGACAGGGGTGTGCCCGAGCAGCCGCCCTCCACAGCCCTATCCCAACACATACTGATCTTGCATATGAGATCTCTTGATCATGAAGATAGTTCTCACAGGGTAAGGTTCATCCATTACATTTTAAAGTAGGAAGGTACAAATTACATATTCAAATTACATATATGTGCTGGATTCAAATGTTTTCCCCACTTCCTTTCTCAATTGTGCCCATCAGCAGCTATTCTAATGTTGCTGCCAATGGGTGTGACGCATTCATTTCTTCTGTGGGGTACACTGGACTCCACAAGGATTCACATTGTATATGTACACCAGAGTAGGATCTTGATCTGAGGCACCAACAGGCTCAAAGCTTTTGACTGTTCCCAAGATGCTCAGCGCCCCCTCCTCTATAACCTCGCTTCCATGAACAGGGAGCTCAGTTTGTAGTTGGTGCCTTCAGTAGCAGGCCACTTAACAGGGGGCTGCCTCAGGCAGCCTATTCTTAGCTATTAATTTTGGCAAGAAAAGAAGAACTTTTTTTATAAGAATCTACAAGGGCTGCAGCAGGCTAGGTCTAATAGACCTCTTTACTGCAGCTCCATCACTCCCAGTGGCGCAGTATACTCCCGTGCCCCGGTTGCTGGGTCACTGCAGCGGAGGCTCCGGTTTCTTCCTAAGGTCAGTCACACACACACCGCCCTCCGGGATCACGAGGCCGCTGATGGGGGCGGGCCGTGTGCGCACTGGCGTGGACACTGATTACTGGGCAGCCGCTCCACTAGCCACCAGGGACAGTTAAGGAGCACAGCTCTGGGGTTTTTTCTCCTATATTAACCCCATTTTGTACTACCCGCAGTGCATTGTGATAGGTAATGGGGCCTGATTCAGGTTGGATCGCAATCCAACTGCAAAAACTGCTAAGAGCATACGCATCCGCCTGCATTTTCTGCGGCACCCCGCAGATAATGCGATCACCTCTGCCTGTGAATCGGTGAAGGGGGGGGGAGGGGGGTCAACAACACTCCATTTCCAAGTCGGAGATGGAGCGGTGCGGGGGCACGGTTTCAAAATGGGGTCGGCAACGGAGAAACAGGAGGCGTGGTCAGAGCAGCTGCATGACATCACATGGGCCGGACTCTGCCAGTGGAGCCCCAGCGTCATGAGGTAGATTTTGTAGAGGCCGGGGAGGACTTCTGTTCCTGGGAACTAGCTGTGTTGTGCAGCTTTATTCCTCTGCCCCTACCTCTGGCAAGAAAGGACGCACCTCGCACTTTCTTGTTGCTTTGTGACCGAAAGGACTGCATTTGATAATGCGGAGCTTTCTTATGCTGTGAGGGAACATAAGGTAAAAAATTTGATTTTCCAACTGTAGCTGTGCGTGTTAATGCTTTGTCCATCCTACGGGAGGATTTCCATCGTAACCTATCCGTTGATGGAAAAGGATACGCCAAAAGAATCCTTTTGGAAATCTGCAGTCTTTTATCTGGAGATTCCCAAGCTTTTTCACATAACTCGTTCAGCTCATGTGACCCCCTCAAAGGTTACCTCAGGCTTCTTTCCCTTGTACATATGTACCCTCTTGTCAGGGACAGGGGGTTCCTCTGTGATGTGCAAAACATCTTTTATTGCCATAATCATATATCGAATGGATTTTGCCAATTTTGGCTGTAACTTTGCATCATCGTAATCGACACTGGAGTCAGAATCCGTGTCGGTATCTGTGTCAACAATCTGGGATAGTGGGCGCTTATGAGACCCTGACAGTCCCTGCAACATAGGATCAGGCATGGGTTGAGTCCCTGACTGTCCCAAAGCTTCAGCCTTGTCTAATCTTTTGTACAATGAGTTTACACTAGCATTTAAAACATTCCACATATACATCCAATCAGGTGTCAGCGGAGACACCACATTCATTTGCTCCCGCTCCTCTCTAATATAGCCTTCTTCCTCAGACATGTCGACACACGTGTACCGACACACCACACACACAGGGAATACTTTTTCTGAAGACAGTTTCCCCACAAGGCCCTTTGGAGAGACAGAGAGAGAGTATGCCAGCACACTCCCCAGCGCTATATAACCCAGGTATAACACAGTAACTTAATGTTTGTCCAGTAGCGCTGCTGTATGTAATTTGCGCCGAATTATGTGCCCCCCCTCTCTTTTCAACCCTCTTCTCTACCGTGGTATAAGCGGGGAGAGTCCGGGGAGCTTCCTCTCAGCGGTGCTGTGGAGAAAAAATGGCGCTGGTGAGTGCTGAGGGAGAAGCCCCGCCCCCTCGGCGGCGGGCTTCTGTCCCGCTTAAACTGTAAAATTGGTGGGGGCTCATACATATATACAGTGCCCAGCTGTATATATGTTATATTTTTGCCAAAAAGAGGTTTATATTGCTGCCTAGGGTGCCCCCCTGCGCCCTGCACCCTTACAGTGACCGGAGTATGTGAGGTGTATGGGAGCAATGGCGCACAGCTGCAGTGCTGTGCGCTACCTCAGTGAAGATCATGAACTCTGTGGAGCCCGTCTATCCCCATGGTCCTTACGGAGTCCCCAGCATCCTCTAGGACGTTAGAGAAACTAGGATTTTAATACCTACCGGTAAATCCTTTTCTCTTAGTCTGTTGAGGATGCTGGGCACCCGTCCCAGTGTGTACTGTGTCTGCAGTTATTAAATGGCCCTTAACTCCAGAACATTTATGTGGAGACAACTTTCCTGACTTGACCATCTTCCTTGGACGTTTTCCCCCTGTGTGACTGCTCCCCAGCCTCGGAGGGTTGCATCTGTGGTCCCTAGGATCCAGTCCTGGATCCCGAACCATCGCCTCTCTAGGAGGTGAGAACTGTGCAGCCACCAATGGAGTGAGATTCTGGTCTTGGAAGACAGGATTATCCTCCGGTGCATGTGTAGGTGGGATCCGGACCAATTGTCCAACAGGTCCCACTGGAACACTCTGGCATGGAACCTGCCAAACTGAATGGCCTCGTAGGCCACAACCATCTTCCCCAGCAACTGAATGCATTGATGGATTAACACTCTTGCTGGTTTCAGAATTTGTTTGACCAGACTCTGGATCTCCATAGCCTTTCCACTGGAAGAAAACCTCTTCTGTGTCCAGTATGTGTTATGATTCCAGCACTCTGGTCAGAGAAGATCTTATGGCAAGGACCGGAGCACTGGAACGGAATGCTGGGGAAGGGAGCAGGACAGGAAAATAGCCCCTGGCGCCCTAACTCTGTTGTCTCACCCGTGTTGTCAGAAATCCCCTGCGAGACTATGGTTTCTTGAGCCCTTGGCAGCCGCGTTTGAAGGGCGGATTATGTCTGCCCAACTTCGATGCCCCCCGGTCTTAATGAGAGACAAAGGGAAACCCGAGACAGGGTGATAACAAGAGGCCCTCTAACTAAACAACCAGGCCAGGGGCTAAGCAAACTCAAAACTATAATATGTGCGGAGAAACCGCCAGGAAAAAGGACAACCAAAATATCCACTTGTCCAATTCTCCTACCCGGCACCGCCGAGTACCAGAGAGGACTTGTGGAAGCGGAACCCTCCGCAAATGCTCCAAACACAAAATATAAAAGGTAAAGCGGCTGAGCCGCAACACACGGCAGAGCCGCAACTCACGAACACCACTGGATATAAAACGGTGATCAGTCAGGACTCCAGGGAACCAAACGACCTCTTGGGATGAGATGACAACTCCCGAATACCGGACTTCTGCGGACTGGAATGACCGGATACAGCAGGACTGGAAACAGACTCTCAGCAAACAAAGGCAGCATGCAGGAAGCTATTACCGGCATCTGTGAGAAGCCCTGGGAGTGTATTTAACAAGGAGTCCTCCAATCAGCTGCTAATGGCTGATTAGAATAAATGCCGTGCAGCTGCCTTGCTGCACGGCCAGAGAGCAGGTGAATATCTTAATTTCCTAAAGCCTAGCAACGGGGAACGCGGTCCGCCAGTGGCGTCCCCGTTGCTAGGGTCCGTGCGGCTCAGCGCGCCCGGCGTCTAGCGTTGCTAGGGAGCCGGCGGCTGTACATGCACGGCATCTCTAGTTGCTAGGCGCCGGGCCGCGCAGACCATCAAGCGGACCCCGGCGCCTAACAGTACCCCCCCTTGAGGAGGGGTCAAGGAACCCCTAAAGCCAGGTTTCTGAGGAAATTCCCGAAAAAATGCCCTCTTGAGCCTCGGGGCATGAAGATCCTTATCCAGGACCCAAGACCTTTCCTCCGGACCATAGCCTTTCCAGTGAACCAGAAAATACAGCCGATCCCGGGACAATTTGGAATCGAGAACCTTCTCTACCAAGAACTCCTGTTGTCCCTGTACATCCACTGGAGATCTACCCTGAGAGATCTTCCGAGGAAATCTACTGGAAGAAACGTATTGTTTCAACAGGGAACAATGAAACGTATTTCCAATCCTGAGAGATCTTGGTAAACGTAACCGAAAGGCAACTGGGTTGACTCTTTTAATAATAAGAAATGGCCCAATAAATTTGGGTCCCAGTCTAGCTGAGGATTGTCGAAGCCTGATGTTGCGAGTCGACAACCACACCCTATCTCCCACCTTAAAAGTGCAAGGACGTCGGAGCCTGTCAGAAAATTTCTTCTCTCGAAAGGCCGCTTTTCTGAGAGCAAGGTGCACCTTTTTCCAAATGGCTCTGAGATGGGAGGTTAAGGTAAGCGAGGAGACTGAGGAATGATGAAAAAAAGAATTAGCTCTGGGGTGAAAACCAAAAACTGAAAAGAATGGAGACTCTTTAGTGGAGGAATGACAAGAATTATTGTAAGCAAATTCAGCCAACGGAAGAAACTCGGACCAATCATTCTGGAGTTTGGCTGAATACAAGCGCAAATATTGTTTCAATGATTGGTTAACTCGTTCGGTTTGCCCGTTGGATTGTGGGTGGTAACCGGATGTTAACGACAATTTCATCTTCAATGAGGCACAAAAACATTTCCAGAATTGTGCGATGAATTGTGGACCCCGATCAGAAACAATATCAGTAGGCAACCCATGAAGCCTGAATACATGGCGGAGAAACAAAACTGCCAACCCTTGGGCAGAAGGCAATCGGGGAAGAGCAATAAAATGAGCCATTTTACTAAAACGGTACACTACCACCCATATGACTCGGAATCCGGCTGAAAGGGGAAGGTCAACCACAAAATCCATGGAAATATGAGACCACGGCCTGAGAGGAACATTTAAGGGCATAAGTTGCCCGATGGGCAAGGAACGGGGAACCTTATGCTGTGCACAAACCTGACATGAATAAACAAATTCCTTGACGTCTTTAGAAAGACCAGGCCACCATACTGAGCGAGAGACTAACTCCAATGTCTTAGAGACTCCTGGATGCCCTGAAACTTTGTTATCATGGAATTCCGTTAAAACAGTAACTCTCAAAAACTCAGGGACGTAAAGACGACCAGCAGGAGTAATTCTAGGAGCTTGGTGTTGAAGCTGTTTTAACTGGGTAAATAAATCTTGTGTGAGGCCCGCCCAGATGACCGAAGATGGAAGTATGGGGGTAACAGGATTGTTATTGTGAACCGGAAGAAAGCTATGTGACAGGGCATCAGCCTTAGTATTCTTGGAACCAGGCCTGAAAGTGATTATAAATTTGAAACGCGTAAAAAATAATGCCCAACGTGCCTGCCGGGCATTAAGCCGCTTAGCCGATTCAATGTATTGCAGGTTCTTATGGTCAGTCAATACCGAAATAGTATGTTTTGCTCCCTCCAGCCAATGCCTCCACTCCTCGAAAGCCCATTTTACCGCCAGTAACTCCCGATTACCAACGTCATAGTTGGATTCAGCGGAGGAGAATTTCCTGGACATAAAGGCACAAGGATGTAACTCCAGAGACTCCGGATCCTTTTGAGAAAGGATAGCCCCCACTCCAACCTCCGAGGCATCAACCTCCACCACAAAGGGCAATTCCGGATTAGGATGTCTGAGGACTGGAGCCGAGACAAAGGCTTGTTTCAAGGCCCGGAAGGACAACTCAGCTTCACGCAACCAGTTGGTAGGATCCGCTCCTTTCTTTGTCAGAGCTACAATGGGAGCAACCAGGTCAGAAAAAGAATGAATGAACCTCCTATAATAATTCGCAAACCCTAAAAAACGCTTAATTGCTTTTAAATTGGTGGGTTGCGCCCAACTAAGGATGGCCTGGAGTTTCTTTGGTTCCATGGAAAATCCCTGAGGGGAAATTATGTACCCTAAAAAAGATACTTCCGTGACATGAAACTCACACTTCTCCAGCTTGGCATATAAATGATTCTCACATAACTTTTGAAGAACCAGACGCACCTGGGTAACATGTTGTTCCATTGATTTAGAAAAAATCAGGATGTCGTCTAAGTAAACGACCACGAATTTCCCTAGGAAGTCACGGAGCACATCGTTAATGAGGTCTTGAAAAACTGCCGGAGCATTGGACAGGCCGAACGGCATCACCAGGTATTCGTAGTGACCCGACTGAGTACTGAAGGCCGTTTTCCACTCATCTCCAGATTTAATTCGGATGAGGTTGTACGCTCCTCTAAGGTCAATTTTAGAAAAAATCACAGCAGAACGTAACTGATCAAAGAGTACAGAAATCAACGGCAAAGGATAGGTGTTTTTAACTGAGATCTTATTCAGGGCTCTAAAATCAATGCAAGGTCTAAGCGAGCCATCCTTTTTCTCCACAAAGAAGAAGCCTGCACTTAAAGGAGATTTTGATGGTCTAATAAATCCTTTCTCAAGGCTCTCCTTTACATAATCATTCATAGCCGCAGTTTCTGGCCCGGATAATGCATATAATCTTCCCTTTGGCAATGCGGCACCAGGAATTAACTCAATAGCACAATCATAAGGCCGATGGGGAGGCAGAATGTCCGCATTGCCTTTGGAGAAAACATCAGCAAACTCCTGGTATTCCACCGGAATGAGTTCTGGAATGATAGCTGCTACTCTGACTGGAAACGTGATACATTCCTTATCACAAAAAGTACCCCAATGTGAAATCTCCCCCGACTGCCAATCAATGGTGGGATTATGAAAGGCCAGCCAAGGGTGACCCAGAACAACTGGAACTGCTGGGCAATGTGTAAGAAAGAACTCGATTTTCTCGGAATGTAGAGCTCCTACTGTAAGTAGTACAGGGGGTGTACGGAGAGAAATAATCCCATTAGACAGCGGACTCCCATCTAAGCCATGCATGGTGACACACCTACCCAAAGGTAACTGAGGAATGCCTAAGGCCTTAGCCCAAGTTAAATCCATAAAGTTTCCTGCAGCTCCACTGTCAACAAAAGCCGACACCGAAGAACTGAGGCTGCCAAAGGAAACTTTAACTGGGACTAAAAGGGAGTTATTCGAGGAGATAAGCTGCAGACCTAGGTGAACCCCCTCACAATTCACCTGGTCAAAGCGTTTCCCGACTTGTTCGGACAATTACGAGCAAAATGTCCCTTACCCCCACAGTACAGACAAAGACCAGAATTTTGCCTTCTGGCTCTTTCTTCAGGAGACAGCCGGGAGAGACCCATCTGCATGGTCTCCTCTACATCTTCAAGGTGCTCCTTTTTCAGCCCTCCGCTCTCTGAGACGACAATCAATCTTAATAGAAAGCTCCATGAGTTTATCGAGAGTCTCAGGAGCGGGGTACTGAAGGAGACTGTCTTTTATAGACTCTGATAAGCCGAGGCGAAACTGACTGCGCAGGGCAGGGTCATTCCAGCCACAGTCGTTCGACCAACGGCGACACTCTGTACAATAAACCTCTGCAGGATTTCTACCCTGTCTGAGAGCGCGCAACTGACTTTCAGCGGACGCCTCTCTATCAGGGTCATCATACAAGAGCCCTAAAGACTCAAAAAAAGCGTCAACTGACAACAATGCCGGATCCTCTGCTCTTAAACCAAATGCCCAGGTCTGAGGATCCCCCTGGAGCAAAGAAATAATAAACCCGATCCGCTGAGATTCAGTACCCGAGGAAGTCGGTCTTAAACGAAAATAAAGTTTACAGGATTCTTTAAAATTAAAAAACTCTTTTCTATCACCAGAAAAACGGTCAGGCAAATGCATCTTTGGTTCAGGGACTACCCTTGGGGAAGCTCGCAAAAGATCTTCCTGCGACTTCACCCGAAGAGAAAGATCCTGAACCATCTGAGTAAGTTCTTGAATCTGGCTGACTAAGAGCTGACCAGGATTTGGCCCTAAACCTGTTGGATTCATGAGGCCGATAAACTCTCACAAAACTGAATGAGAAAAAATTAAACCCCGTTTAATTTTAAGTTTTGGTATGGCCGGTAATAATGTTATGATTCCAGCACTCTGGTCAGAGAAGATCTTATGGCAAGGACTGGAGCACTGGAACGGAATGCTGGGGAAGGGAGCAGGACAGGAAAATAGCCCCTGGCGCCCTAACTCTGTTGTCTCACCCGTGTTGTCAGAAATCCCCTGCGAGACTATGGTTTCTTGAGTCCTTGGCAGCCGCGTTTGAAGGGCGGATTATGTCTGCCCAACTTCGATGCCCCCCGGTCTTAATGAGAGACAAAGGGAAACCTGAGACATTTATGTGGAGATGAAAACATCCAAGGAAGACTTGACCATCTTCCTTGGATGTTTTCCCCCTGTGTGACTGCTCTCCAGCCTCAGAGGGTTGCATCCGTGGTCCCTAGGATCCAGTCCTGGATCCCGAACCATCGCCCCTCTAGGTGGTGAGAGCTGTGCAGCCACCAATGGAGTGAGATTCTGGTCTTGGAAGACAGGATTATCCTCCGGTGCATGTGTAGGTGGGATCCGGACCACTTGTCCAACAGGTCCCACTGGAACACTCTGGCATGGAACCTGCCAAACTGAATGGCCTCGTAGGCCGCAACCATCTTCCCCAGCAACTGAATGCATTGATGGATTAACACTCTTGCTGGTTTCAGAATTTGTTTGACCAGACTCTGGATCTCCAGAGCCTTTCCACTAGAAGAAAACCTCTTCTGTGTCCAGTATCACTCCCAAAAACAACAACCGCGTCATTGGGACCAACTGCGATTTTGGCAAGTTTAGGAGCCAACCATGTTGTTGAAGAACTGTCAGGGAGAGTAGATGTTTTGCACCAACTGGTTCCTGGATCTCGCCTTTATCAGGAGATCATCCAAGTACGGGATAATTGTGACTCCTTGCTTGCGAAGGAGAACCATCATTTCCGCCATCACCCTGGTGAAAATCCTCGGAGCCGTGGACAGACCAAACGGCAACGTCTGAAATTGGTAATGACAATCCTGAATTGCAAACCTCAGGTAGCTTGATGCAGTGGCTAAATGGGAACATATAAGTAGGCATCCTTTATGTCTACCAAAACCATGAAATCTCCTTTATCCCCCGGACTGGAGATCACTACCCTGAGAGATTCCATCTTGAAATTGAATTTCTTTAGGTAGAAATTAAGGGATTTAAGATTGGTCTGACTGAGCCGTCCGGCTTCGGGACCACGAAGAGGCTTGAATAAAAACCTTCTCCCTGCTGACTAAGGCTGATTTGAACAATCGGTGAGGGGGAACGTCTTGAAACCCCAGTTTGTACCTTTGGGACACTATTTGTAAAGCCCACGAGTCCAGGTCCGAATGAATCCAGAACTGACTGAAGAGTTTTAGACGTGCCCCCCACTGGTGCGGGCTCCTGCAAGAGAGCCCCAGCGTCATGCAGTGGATTTGGCAAAAGCAGAGGACGATCTCTGCTCCTGCGATCTTGAAGAGGCTATAGACCTCTTCCCTCTTTTCCTTCCTCTACCTGCAAAGAAAGGGGAATCTTAACTTCTTGCATATCTATTGGGCCGAAATGACTGCGTCAGATAATGATGCGTCTTCATCCGTTGAGAGGGAACATAGGGCAAGAAGGATGACTTACCTGCGGGAGCTGCCGAGATCAAATTAACTAGGCCGTCGCCAAACAAGGCTTCACCTTCATAGGGAAGAGACTCCCTTTCTTCTTGGAGTCAGCATCAGCATTCCCTTGGTGAATCCACAATGCCCTCCTATCCGAGACTGCCATGAAATTGGCCCGTGAGCACTTGTGCCCGGTGTAGGATTTTTAAATATGTGTAGTTTACTGTATGCAAAGGTTTAAAACCTTTTAGGAACTGAGATCTAAGGTGTATTACATGTAGTTTAAAAAAAACAAAAAAGGTTTATTTTATGGCAGTAGTTTCCAAACTGGGGTTCTTGCACTGGTAGCATAGTTTGGTGGTCCAGGACCAATTAAAATTATTTATACTTTATTAAATTGGCAAAACCATTCCCTCACAACATAACTGAACCTGAGGATGACATGCTATAAACACAATTTACTTAATTTTATATTTTTTTCTGAATTTCTCAATAAAAAAAACTTTGGCCTAGGGGTGCCGTGAAACAAATTGTGATACTCTAGGGCAGGGGTGTCAAACCCATGGGCCGCATGCCGCCCCCAATGCATCCTTTTGTGGCCCACAGGCCGGGGTCCGACAGGGGTCCTTTTGTGGCCCGATCACCTTGCTTAGAGCGAGGGCAGGAGAGTGCAGCCAGAGTCTTTGCTTTCTATGTGCGGCACCATCTTCCCGAAGAGATCACCGGGAAGATAGTGCCCCTTCCACTGGCTACAGCACAGGTATACTGGGGTGGGGTAGCAAACTGGGGGCCCCAATGGGCCCCTCCAGCAGTCCCTCTACCAAAACACGTCTTTTGGTGGTTTTGCGGTGTTGTTATAACTACATGGTGACGATACTGTAGCACAGAGATTTTCAACCATTTACAACTCACGTCACACAGAACAAGATTTAAATATTGACAAGGCACACTGAAATATAATGGTGATGCATGGTGCAGTATCGTGTCCTAGGATGTCATGTCGCAGCTTCTCCATAGGTAACGCCTGAACAGGCCCGGTGACAGGGGGGACAAAGGGGACACTTGTTCAGGGCTCCAAGTATTAAGAACAGAAATAATGGGGCCACAGTGCCAATATTGCTTTTTAAAGTGTATCCACCAACTGCTCAATTTAAGCAGGAAAACAATTAACAGGCCAACTAAACCCTCCCCCCTCCTTTTACCCCATCACTTTGTCCAGTCCCTGTGGTCCATACTGTATTGCCATTATTATGCATGTTGCTGTGCTGGCCCTTTTCTGAATGTCCCTGCCACCGCCACCGAAGAGCTGGATAGCCCAGTATGAAAACCACCTGCCGGCCTCACTGACGGTCCGAGTCAAAGGCTCCATTTTTTTTTAAAGATCCCTCTGCCAAGTTAAGGGGGGGTTGAGGGGGCCCCAGAGATATCAGTGTACTGGGCCCCGAGATTTCTGTTGCTGGCCCTGACCCTCAGGGGCGTATCTACCCCTTGGCCAGGATGGCACTTGCCAGGGGCACCATCCAGCTGTGCCAACCGTGGCTAAGGGATAGAGTTCTGCAGTCTCAAAAGGGCGCTATGGCAATCAGCGTGGGACTGACCAATTAGACGGTGAGGGAAGGATACTGAAATTGTCCCAACCCTGTTACAGTTTGAAACGCCCCTCAACTGCTGTCCACTGCTTCACTCCTAGCTCTGCCCCTTTGAAATTATTAATCCCTACCCCCCGGTAGGCGGAGTTCTCCAGGCCCATACTCAGGAGTCACCACTGCTGTACATTATGTGCCGGTTGTAGAGGCAGAGCGGGGAACATCAGAGAACGCCACAAATTACACAGTGGGCAAGGAGATGGCTGGAGACAGCTGCACAGCCATGCCTTGCAAGTTCGAGAGAGCTGTTGAATTTCAGCACTTCAAGTCAGAGCCTGCCCCCTGCTGCCCAAGCAGTCCGTGACAGTTAGTGTCGAGGAGGGGGGGATTTGTGCATGTGTGCTATCAGTGTGTGTGTGGGGGGGTGGAGGATGTGTGTGACTGTGAGGGAGCTGTCAGTGTCAGTGGGGAGAGGAGCAGGAGGGAGTTGTCAGTGTGTGGAAGTGATGAGAGTTGTCAGTACTGGGGAAATGTGTGTGTGTGTGTGTACTAGATTTAGGAGTGTGTGTTTGTGAGAGGTTTCAGTTGGGGAATTAGAGTTCATACAGTAATTAAATGTTTTCATATTGAGAACTACATCTCCCAGCATATACAGTGTGCTGGGGATGCTAACAAGCTTTATTTAAAAGTTTAAAAAACATTGCTTTTATGACTGCAATGGTTAAAAAGGGAGAGCTATAAATCAATTTATCAGTGAATGATCGCAGTTTGAGCTGTTACATTTTACTGAACCACCTATCCCTCCACACTCACTACCTGTCCTCAGGATACATTTACCATCCCGGCAGACGGTATACCGGCGGTCATTTGACCGATGTTGGAATCCTGACACCACTTGGGAGACTGGTGCCGGCACACAGACAGCCAACATCCCGAAGGCGAGTATTGGAGGGAGGGTTAGGACCGGGGGAGGGGGTGTTAGGGAAGGCACTAGGAGGTGGGGGGGGTAGTCCTAGCTGCCACCCCCTGAGGGTTAGCCCTATCCGCCACCCCCCCCAGAGGGTTAGGATTAGGATTAGGTATCATGTGACTGCTGGAATCCCGAGCGCCGGATGCCATACCCAACCCCCTTTACTTTTTCAGGCATTTCTATCTCTCCTCTCTCTGTGGTGTTCCGATTGCCCACTTTCCCTTGTGCTTTTCTCTCTCTCTCTCTCTCCTTTGTTTAGAGCATCAGTTTCTGTAGTCCACTTTATCCTTATTTTCTCTAACGTCCTAAGTGGATGCTGGGGACTCCGTAAGGACCATGGGGAATAGCGGCTCCGCAGGAGACTGGGCACATCTAAAGAAAGCTTTAGGACTAGCTGGTGTGCACTGGCTCCTCCCCCTATGACTCTCCTCCAAGCCTCAGTTAGATTTCTGTGCCCGACGAGAAGGGTGCACACTAGGGGCTCTCCTGAGCTTCTTAGTGAAAGTTTTAGTTTAGGTTTGTTATTTTCAGTGAGACCTGCTGGCAACAGGCTCACTGCATCGAGGGACTAAGGGGAGAAGAAGCGAACTCACCTGCGTGCAGAGTGGATTGGGCTTCTTGGCTACTGGACATTAGCTCCATAGGGACGATCACAGGTCCAGCCTGGATGGGTCCCGGAGCCGCGCCGCCGGCCCCCTTACAGAGCCAGAAGAGCGAAGAGGTCCGGAAAAATCGTCGGCAGAAGACGTTCCTGTCTTCAATAAGGTAGCGCACAGCACTGCAGCTGTGCGCCATTGCTCTCAGCACACTTCATACTCCGGTCACTGAGGGTGCAGGGCGCTGGGGGGGGCGCCCTGAGACGCAATAAAACACGACAGAAATACCTTACATGGCAAAAAATACATCACATATAGCTCCTGGGCTATATGGATGCATCTTAATCGATGTTGGGTCTATTTAAGATCGATCTTAATCGATGTTGGGCTTCCAGGTTGAAAAAAACACACACATTTGTTTTCACATTAAACAGACAATCACAATAAGCAATCCAACTGCAAAAATTGCTAAGAGCATACGCATGCGCCTGCATTTTCTGTGACTGTCAATCGGTGCGGGGGGGTCAGCAACACTCCATTTCAAAGTCGGAGATGGAGCGGTGCGGGGGCAGGGCTTCAACGGAGAAACAGGAGGCGTGGTCAGAGCGGCTGCATGACATCACATGCAGCCGTTGCGATCACAAAAATGGTGGCGGCTTCCTGCGCACACGTACAGTCTGCACCAACAGGAGGCTAATCCATTTTTTATGATCACGCTGAACTGCACTGAGACTGCAATTTCAGCGTGGTCAAGAAGGGAGGCGGCATGCTGGGTGGCCATGCCCTGTGATGGGTGGCCCCAGCATGCGAACCAAAGGATTGCAAATTCTGTTACTTAGCAGAATTTGCAATCCTTACTGAATTAGGCCATTGATTACAAAATTGTAAACAATATTTGAAGTTTTTCTTCAGGGACTAACACAAAAGATGCTTGGGGCTACTAACACATGGGTAAGCCACGTAAAGTTTCCCATGGGTCAGTGGCATCACAACGGGGTTGCGGCACACACCCGAGTGTCACCCGCCAAGTGGGGTGACACCAAAGTGCCGGCTCTTCTTCAGTGACAGAATATGGGTGTTTCACTGTGACATTACGTGCAACACCCAGTTTCTGTCACTGTGCAGGAGCCAGCACCACTCACACACTAGTCCCCGGGTACAGCCCCCAACCCCCGGGATACCCGCAGCAACAAAATGGTGATTCAGGCCACGCCCCTACCTATGAGACCATGCCTCCTTTTTACCATTACGCTGCTTATCTGCGCGCACTGCATTACAATCTCCCTCGCCGCCTCTCTGGGTGTCACCAGTGATAGTGACACCTCTGCCATGCTTGTAGCAGCTGGTCCTAAGATCTACGCCTCCAGCCCTGAGTGTTTTCCCTTGTGACTTGTTGATCATCATAGCGAAGCAGATGCTTACAGAAAACTGCAGGGGCTTAGATTGAAAAGAAAAACATTGACGAACCCATCATTTCAGCGACAGGGTCTGCCACACGACTGACTGAAATGACTGGTTGGTTTGGGCCCCCACCAAAAAAGAATCAATCAATCTCTCCTTGCACAAACTGGCTCTACAGAGGCAAGATGTCCACCTCATCATCCTCCGATTCCTCACCCCTTTCACTGTGTACATCCCCCTCCTCACAGATTATTAATTCGTCCCCACTGGAATCCACCATCTCAGATCCCTGTGTACTTTCTGGAGGCAATTGCTGGTGAATGTCTCCACGGAGGAATTGATTATAATTAATTTTGATGATCATCATCTTCTCCACATTTTCTGGAAGTAACCTTGTACGCCGATTGCTGACAAGGTGAGCGGCCGCACTAAACACTCTTTCGGAGTACACACTGGAGGGAGGGCAACTTAGGTAGAATAAAGCCAGTTTGTGCCTCCAAATTGCCTCTTTTTCTCCACCATTCTTTCAAAGGTGACAGAATCATATGCAGTGACAGTAGACGACATGTCAGTAATCGTTGCCAGGTCCTTCAGTCCGGACCAGATGTCAGCACTCACTCCAGACTGCCCTGCATCACCGCCAGCGGGTGGGCTCGGAATTCTTAGCCTTTTCCTCGCACCCCCAGTTGCGGGAGAATGTGAAGGAGGAGCTGTTGACGGGTCACGTTCCGCTTGACTTGACAATTTTCTCACCAGCAGGTCTTTGAACCTCTGCAGACTTGTGTCTGCCGGAAAGAGAGATACAATGTAGGTTTTAAATCTAGGATCGAGCACGGCGGCCAAAATGTAGTGCTCTGATTTCAACAGATTGAATCCTGGTTAAGCAAATTAAGGGCTCCATCCACAAGTCCCACATGCCTAGTTGAATCGCTCTGTTTTAGCTCCTCCTTCAATGTCTCCAGCTTCTTCTGCAAAAGCCTGATGAGGGGAATGACCTGACTCAGGCTGGCAGTGTCTGAACTGACTTCACGTGTGGAAATTTCAAAGGGTTGCAGAACCTTGCACAACGTTGAAATCATTCTCCACTGCGCTTGAGTCAGGTGCATTCCCCCTCCTTTGCCTATATCGTGGGCAGATGTATAGGCTTGAATGGCCTTTTGCTGCTCCTCCATCCTCTGAAGCATATAGAGGGTTGAATTCCACCTCGTTACCACCTCTTGCTTCAGATGATGGCAGGGCAGGTTCAGGAATGTTTGGTGGTGCTCCAGTCTTCGGCATGCGGTGGCTGAAAGCAGAAATTGGCCCGCAATTCTTCGGGCCACCGACAGCATCTCTTGCATGCCCCTGTCGTTTTTTAAATAATTCTGCACCACCAAGTTCAATGTATGTGCAAAACATGGGACGTGCTGGAATTTGCCCAGATGTAATGCACGCACAATATTGGTGGCGTTGTCCGATGTCACAAATCCCCAGGAGAGTTCAATTGGGGTAAGCCATTCTGCGATGATGTTCCTCAGTTTCCGTAAGAGGTTGTCAGCTGTGTGCCTCTTATGGAAAGCGGTGATACAAAGCGTAGCCTGCCTAGGAACGAGTTGGCAATTGCGAGATGCTGCTACTGGTGCCGCCGCTGCTGTTCGTGCTGCGGGAGGCAATACATCTACCCAGTGGGCTGTCACAGTCATATAGTCCTGAGTCTGCCCTGCTCCACTTAACCACAGACAAGTGGACATTGGGTACAACTGCATTTTTTAGGACACTGGTGACTCTTTTTCTGAGGTCTGTGTACATTTTCGGTATCGCCTGCCTAGAGAAATGGAACCTAGAGGGTATTTGGTACCGGGGACACAGTACCTCAATCAAGTCTCTAGTTGCCTCTAAATTAACGATGGATACCGGAACCACGTTTCTCACCACCCAGACCTGAGTTATCCGCTTTGCAGCAGGATGACTGCTGTGATATTTCATCTTCCTCGCAAAGGACTGTTGGACAGTCAATTGCTTACTGGAAGAAGTACAAGTGGTCTTCCGACTTCCCCTCTGGGATGACGATCGACTCCCAGCAGCAACAACAGCAGCGCCAGCAGCAGTAGGCGTTACACTCAAGGATGCATCGGAGGAATCCCAGGCAGGAGAGGACTCGTCAGACTTGCCAGTGACATGGCCTGAAGGACTATTGGCTCTCCTGTCTAAGGAGGAAATTGACACTGAGGGAGTTGGTGGTGTGGTTTGCAGGAGCTTGGTTACAAGAGGAAGGGATTTAGTGGTTAGTGGACTGCTTCCGCTGTCATCCAAAGTTTTTGAACTTGTCACTGACTTATGATGAATGCGCTGCAGGTGACATATAAGGGAGGATGTTCCGAGGTGGTTAACGTCCTTATCCCTACTTATTACAGCTTGACAAAGGCAACACACGGCTTGACACCTGTTGTCTGCATTTGTGTACAGGATGCATACCTTCATGTCCCCATTTATCCACCTCATCAGGCGTAACTCAGATTTGCGGTACAGGACTGTCATTGCCAATTTCAGACGTTGCTGTTTGGTCTCTCCATGGCCCTGAGAATTTTCACCAAGGTAATGGCGGAAATGATGGTGCTCCTGTGCAAGCAAGGTGTCACAATTATCCCGTACTTGGGCGATCTCATAAAAGCGAGATCAAGAGAGCAGTTGCTGAACAGCGTATCACTTTCACTGAAAGTGTTACAGCAACACGGCTGGATTCTCAATATCCCGAAGTCGCAGTTGATTCCTACTACTCGTCTGTCTTTCTTGGGCATGATTCTGGACACAGACCAGAAGAGGGTTTATCTCCTGATAGAAAAGGCCCAGGAACTCATGACTCTTGTCAGGAACCTATTGAAACCAAAACAGGTGTCAGTGCATCACTGCACTCGAGTCCTGGGAAAGATGGTGGCATCATACGAGGCCATTCCATTCGGCAGGTTCCATGCGAGGACTTTCCAATGGGACCTACTGGACAAGTGGTCCGGGTCACATTTACAGATGCATTGGTTGATCACCCTGTCCCCCAGGGTCAGGGTATCACTCTTGTGGTGGCTGCAGAGTGCTCACCTTCTCGAGGGACGCAGATTCAGCATTCAGGGCTGGATCCTGGTGACCACAGACGCAAGCCTCCAAGGTTGGGGAGCAGTCGCACAGGGAAGAAATTTCCAAGGTCTTTGGTCAAGTCAAGAGACTTGTCTTCACATCAACATCCTGGAACTAAGGGCCATATACAATGCCCTACGTCAAGCGGAGACCTTACTTTGCGACCAACCGGTTCTGATCCAGTCAGACAACGTCACCGCAGTGGCTCATGTAAACCGCCAAGGCGGCACAAGAAGCAGAGTGGCGATGGCACAAGCCACCAGAATTCTTCGCTGGGTGGAGAATCACGCAAGCGCACTGTCAGCAGTGTTCATTCCGGGAGTGGACAACTGGGAAGCAGACATCCTCAGCAGACACGACCTACATCCGGGAGAGTGGGGACTTCATCAGGAAGTCTTTGCACAGATTACAAGTCGGTGGGAACTGCCACAGATAGACATGATGCCGTCCCGGCTCAACAAAAAGCTACAGAGGTATTGCGCAAGGTCAAGAGACCCTCAGGCAGTAGCTGTAGACGCCCTAGTGACACCGTGGGTGTTCCGGTCGGTCTATGTATTTCCTCCTCTTCCTCTCATACCCAAGGTGTTGAGGATAATAAGACAAAGAGGAGTGAGAACAATCCTCATTGTTCCAGATTGGCCACGGAGGACCTGGTATCCGGATCTGCAGGAAATGCTCACAGAAGATCTGTGGCCTCTCCCTCTAAGACAGGACCTGTTGCATCAGGGGCCCTGTCTGTTCCAAGACTTACCGCGGCTGCGTTTGACGGCATGGCGGTTGAATGCCGGATCCTAGCATTCCGGTTGAGGTCATCCCTACGCTGATAAAGGCTAGGAAGGATGTAACGTTAAAACATTACACCGTATATGGCGAAATTATGTTTCTTGGTGTGAGGCCAGGAATGCTCCTACGGAAGAATTCCATCCGGGCCGTTTCCTTCACTTCCTACAAACTGGAGTGAATTTGGGCCTAAAATTAGGCTCTATTAAGGTCCAGATTTCGGCCTTATCCATTTTCTTTCAAAAAGAATTGGCTTCTCTTCCAGAAGTTCAGACTTTTGTAAAAGGAGTGCTGCATATTCAGCCTCCTTTTGTGCCTCCGGTGGCACCTTGGGACCTTAACGTGGTGTTAAGTTTTCTAAAATTACACTGGTTTGAACCACTTAAAACAGTGAAGTTAAAATATCTCACATGGAAGGTGGTCATGTTATTAGCCTTGGCTTCGGCTAGGCGAGTGTCGGAATTAGCGGCTTTGTCACATAAAAGCCCATATTTGGTATTCCATGTGGATAGAGCGGAATTGCAGACCCGTCCTCAATTCCTACCAAAAGTGGTCTCATCTTTTCATATGAACCAACCTATTGTGGTGCCTGTGGCTACGCGTGACTTGGAGGATTCCGAGTTACTTGATGTGGTTAGGGCTTTGAAAATTTACGTGGCCAGGACGGCTAGAGTCAGGAAAACTGAAGCGCTGTTTGTCCTGTATGCAACCAACAAGATTGGTGCCCCTGCTTCAAAGCAGGCTATTGCTCGCCGGATTTGTAACACGATTCAGCAAGCGCATTCTATGGCTGGATTGCAGTTACTGAAATCGGTCAAGGCCCATTCCATGAGGAAAGTGGGCTCTTCTTGGGCGGCTGCCCGAGGGGTCTCGGCACTACAGCTGTGTCAAGCTGCTACTTGGTCGGGTTCACACACTTTTGCAAAATACTATAAGTTTGATACCCTGGCTGAGGAGGAACTCATGTTTGCTCAATCGGTGCTGCAGAGTCATCCGCACTCTCCCGCCCGTTTTGGAGCATTGGTATAATCCCCATGGTCCTTACGGAGTCCCCAGCATCCTCTAGGACGTTAGAGAAAATAAGATTTTAAACCTACTGGTAAATCTTTTTCTCGTAGTCCGTAGAGGATGCTGGGCGCCCGTCCCAAGTGCGGACTACTTCTTGTATATAGTTATTGCTTCAATAAGGGTTATGTTATAGTTGCATCGGTCCTGCACTGATGCTATGTTGTTTTTTCATACTGATAACTGGGTAGTTTATCACAAGTTATACGGTGTGATTGGTGTGGCTGGTATGAATCTTGCCCTGGATTAACAAAATCCTTTCCTCATACTGTCCGTCTCCTCTGGGCACAGTTTCTCTAACTGTGGCATAGAGGGAGGAGCCAGTGCACACCCAGAACTAAAGTCTTTCTTAAAGTGCCCATGTCTCCTGTGGAGCCCGTCTATCCCCATGGTCCTTACGGAGTCCCCAGCATCCTCTACGGACTACGAGAAAAAGATTTACCGGTAGGTTTAAAATCTTATTTTCTACTTTATTCTTATCTATCCTAGTTTATTACGACCAACTCTCATCCAAGGAGTTTGATATTCTACTACCTGCATGCAATTTAAATTGTTTATATGGTTGATTTGTCCTTCACAATCTATAATCTGCAACTTGGATGTACTTGTGTCATTGAAAATCTTATAATAAAAATGTATATACAGATACTCAACCTGTATATTGAAAAAAAAAAAAGTTATAAGACATATGCATTCAATATTTGAAGAAACAAAATAAAATAAAGCTATCTATTGGGTTTCACTAACAAGCACATTGGAAGACTTGACTACTGTTAAAAGACATGCATTACATGGTATAGAGCCACAAACCACAATGTAGTAAAATAAAAACAAACTTACATGTGTATCAAACCTATGTGAGGCTTACATTGATAGTGCAAGATCAACACTCTATCAACTGTGCAAACTAGACTGCACATAAATGCCATAAAATTTATCTGAGATTTTAGTAAATAAGGCCCGTTGCTGTCCGGGTCACGCAGCCGTCACGGCCCGCCCCCATACGGTCCGGTCATGTCTGCGTTGTCCTGACTGTGCCCCCAAAATGGCGGCACAACGCCGCTGGCCCGACTCCTCCTGCCCAGTGACCGCCTCTGCCTGTCAATCAGGCAGAGGCGCTCACTGGGCAGAGATGCTGATCGCATCTCTGGCATGTGCCGGTGCACTGCGGCACCAGCACACACGCACTTCAGACCTGATCTCCTGTTGTGTGAATATGCACAGCAGGGATCAGGTCTGAATTAGGCCCTATATACAGCTGTCAGTAAGGCAGGGATGTGCTGCTGCCAGTGAGGCAGGGATGTGCTGCTGGTAGTGAAGCAGTGATGTGCTGCTGTCAGCGAAGCAGTGCTGTGCTGCTGTCAGCGAGACAGGGATGTGCTGCTGTCAGCGAGGCAGGGATGTGCTGCTGTCAGCGAAGCAGGGATGTGCTGCTGTCAGCGAAGCAGGGATGTGCTGCTGTCAGCGAGGCAGGGATGTGCTGCTGTCAGCGAGGCAGGGATGTGCTGCTGTCAGCGAGGCAGGGATGTGCTGCTATAAGTGAGGTAGGGATGTGCTGCTGTCATTGAAGCAGGAATGTGCTGCTGCAGTGAGGCAGAGATATGCAGCCCACTATCTCCCTATCACCCCTGCCTGAGTCACACACTTTCCCTGTCACCCCTGCCTCAGTTACCCACTATCTCCCAGTCACCGCTGCCTCAGTCAACCACTATATCTGCGATCCCTGCCTCAGTCACCCACTATACCAGTCACCCCTGCTTTAGTCACCCACTGTCACCCTATCACCCCTGCTTCAGTCACCCACTATCCCTGTCAACCCTGCCTCAGTCACCCACTATCTCCCAGTCACCCCTGCCTCAGTCAGCCACTATCCCTGTCACCCCTGCCTCAGTCTCTTACTGTCCCTGTCACCCCTGCCACAGTCATCAACTATCTCCCTATCACCCCTGCCTTAGTCATTTATTATACCTGTCACCCACTTTCTTCCCATACTTACCCAACCCCTTCCTATCACCCCTCCCTCAGTAACCCACTATCTCCCTGTCACCCACTATCTCCCAGTCACCCCGGCCTCAGTCACCCACTATCTCCCACTCATACATGCTTCAGTCACCCACTATCTCCCAGTCATTCCTGCCTCAGTCACCTACTGACACCAGTGCTGACATTTCTGCTGCGGCCTCTCCACTCTCCAGCGTGAACGTCCTGACGACTGAGGAAATCCGCTTCCTAGTTGAGGACTCCGGGAATGAACACTGCCGATATTGCTGTCAGATGACTTTCTACCCAACGGAGGATTTTTGATACTTCCAGCTTTGCCATGCAGTTTCGAGTGCCGCCTTGATGATTTGTGTACACTACCGTGGTGGCGTTGTCAGATTGTACTTGAACAGGCCTGTTCTGTACTAGAGGCAGGGCCAGTGTCAATTAATTGAACACTGCCTGCAATTCCAGAATGTATATCAGGAGGAGAGATTCCTCCCTGGTCCACCGACCCTGGAGAAAGTGTTGCTCCAACACCATGGCCCAGCCCAAAAGACTGGCATCCATTGTCAGGAGGACACAGTTGGAGATCCAGAAGGGATGGCCCCTGCTCAACTGTTGGTCCTGTAGCCACCAGCTCAGTGTCAGACGAACCTCCGGAGTCAAGGAGATCATTTGAGACATCATCCGATGAGGCAGGCCGTCCCACTTGGAGAGGATTAACCTCTGCAGAGGGCGGTAATGAAATTGAGCGTACTCTACCATATCGAAAGCCGACACCATGAGGTCTAGTACTTGCATCGCCGTGTGTATCAACACTCTTGGGCGAGAGAGGACGATACTGTCCTGAATTTTCAGGACTTTCTCTGGAGACAGAAACAATTGTTGGCTGTGTGTGTCCAGCAGTGCCCCTAGGTGCACAATGTTCCGAGCAGGGACCAGCGAGGACTTTTTTCAGTTGATGAGCCACCCGTGGACTTTTAGGAATTGGACCGCCAGTTCCAGATAACTGTGGAGAACCTCTTGGGAGTTCACCAGGATCAGCAAGTCGTCCAGATTTGGCAGGATCCTGATTCTCTGATGGTGAAGGGTCGTCATCACGGCCATGACCTTGGTGAATATCCGAGGTGCCGTGGCCAAACCAGAAGGCAGGACTTGAAATCCAAAAACAAACCAGGCACAACACTGCTTAGCTTCCATCATCAGATGAGATTGGACCAGTGGCGTAACTACTGCCCCCGCAGTCCTCGCGGTGGCTTGGGGGCGAGGGGCTGCGGGGGCGCCACTGATTTACAGCAGACTGACATGCGGACGAGCGTCCGCATGTCAGTCTGCAGTCTCCTTCCCTCCGCCGCTTTTTGGAGGGACACGGAGGGCACACAGCGCGCCTCCCTGTGTCCCTCCTGCTGCATCATCTCCGGCGGCCGCGGGTCTAATAGGGGGAAGTGCCGTCCGTGAGCTCTAATTGGCTCATGAACCGGCACTTCCCCCTATTAGACCCGCGGCCGCCGGAGATGATGCAGCAGGAGGGACACAGGAGAGACGAGCTGTGCCCTCCGTGTCCCTCCAAAAAGCGACGGCGGGGGGGGGGGGGTAAATATCTGGCACTGGGGGCATATATGGCACGGGGGAGGGAGGAATATCTGGCACTGGGGCATTTCTGGCACTGGGGGGAATATCTGGCACTGGGGGCATATCTGGCACTGGGGGGGATATCTGGCACTGGGGCATATATGGCACTGGGGGGGAATATCTGGCACTGGGGGCATATATGGCACTGGGGGGGGTATCTGGCACTGGGGGCATATATGGCACGGGGGGCATATATGGCACTGGGGGGAATATCTGGCACTGGGGGCATATATGGCACTGGGGGGGAATATCTGGCACTGGGGGCATATGTGTACCTGGCACATGGGGGGGACGACTATATTTGGCACTGGGGCATGTAAGTACCTGGCACCGTGGGGGAATATCTGGCACTGGGGACATATGTGGCACTTGGAGCACAGCCCTAGCAACAAGGACTACCTCCTAGCAACGAGCATGACACCCAGTGCATGAAACATCTGGCAACGAGCATGACACCCAGTGCATGAAACACCTGGCAACGAGCATGACACCCAGTGCATGAAACCCCTGGCAACGAGCATGACACCCTGAGCATGAAAACCCCTGGCACCGTGCATGGAACCAAGAGCATGAAACCCCTGGCAACGAGCATGACACCCAGTGCATGAAACCCCTGACAACGAGCAGGTAATTGAAAAGTAATTAGAAGCCTTACTGTAGGACTTAATGTGTAATGGGCATTACGGTGTGTGGCATAATGTATCACGGACATTGCGGTGTGTGTCATAATGTGTCGCAGGCATTACGGTGTATGGTATACTATATCGCGGGCATTGTGATATGTGGTATAATGTCTCAGGGTCATTGCAGTGTGTGGCATAATGTATCACGGACATTGCGGTGTGTGTCATAATGTGTCAGGCATTACGGTGTGTGGTATACTATATCACGGGCATTGTGGTATGTGGTATAATGTCTCAGGGTCATTGCAGTGTGGCATAATACATAACGGGCATTGCGATGTGTGGCATAGGGTATAACGGGCAGGGCATTGCGGTATGTGTCACAGGCATTACGGTGTATGGTATACTATATCACGGGCATTGTGGTATAATGTCTCAAGGTCATTGCAGTGTGTGGCATAATGTGTCACAGGCATTGTATGTGCTATAATGTATCGGGCATTGCAGTGTGTGGCATAATGTATCACGGACATTGCGGTGTGTGTCATAATGTGTCACAGACATTGTATGTGCTATAATGTATCAGGGGCATTGCAGTGTGTAGCATAATGTATAACGGGCATTGCGATTCCTGTCATAATGTGTCACAGGCATTACGGTGTGTGGCATAATGTGTCACAGACATTACGGTGTGTGGCATAATGTGTCGGGGGCATTACAGTGTGTGCATATTGTGTCGTGCATTATTGTGTGCGGCATAATGTCTAAGGGCCATTGCAGTATGTGGCATAATGTATACTGGGCATTACTATAAGGAGGAAAAATGACAAATAATGTAAGGGGCATGAATCAGGATTATTTTTCTTTCCTGTGGTGGCCAACGTATGGGCGTGCAGGTTGCAAAACTGGGGTATAAGGTAGTCTTTTCCTGCAATGCCACGCCCCTTTATGCGAAACCACGCCCACTCCAACAAAACCACGCCCCTTTTTTGACGCGCGCGCCTTAGGCGCGCGCATATTTATCCCTTTCTTGCTCCCAATTATGGAGCATGAAGGGGGGGGGGGGGGGGGGGCGCCGAAGAATTTTTTGGCTTGGGGGAGAAAAATTTCTAGTTACGCCACTGGATTGGACATATCCAGTGTGATGCGGCTGTAGATGATTTTTGCTGTTTCTAACTTCTACATCAATGAATAAGTTTCAAAATAGAATGCATCAAGAGAACGGTGTTGGTAGTATAAAACTACCTACAGCACCTGGTATTCCCAGGTGGTCTCACATCCAAGAACAAACCAGGCCTAAGATCAGGTGATATTGGGCATATACAGTGTGGTGTGGCTGTAGATATGTATGTATCACACCTTCCTCTATACATATACATACATACATACATACATACATACACACACACCTATATCTGTACGTACACTGACATACACACACCAACATCTATACATTAACACGCTGACCCCTAAACGTACACCAACGTACCCACACCTGCATCTATACCTACACATGCTGACACGTGGACGTACACCGGCTTACCCACATGTGAATCTATACATACATGTGCTGACACCTGGACATACACTGATGTACCCACACCTAACATCTATACATACACATGCTAACACCTGGACGTATACAGACGTACCCACATTTGCATCCATGCATATATAGATGTAGGTGTGTGTACGTCAGTGTACGTCCAGGTGTCAACGCGTGTATGTATAGATGCAGGTGTGGGTACGTCTGTGTATGTCCAGGTGTCAGAATGTGTATGTATAGATGCAGGTGTGGGAAGGTCAGTGTAGGTTCAGGTGTCAGCGCGTGTATGTATAGATGCAGGTGCTTGTATGTCCAGATGTCAGTGCATGTATGTATAGATGCAAGTGTGGGTACGTCGGTGTATGTCCATTTGTCAGCGCGTGTATATATAGATGCAGGTGCTTGTATGTTGGTGTATGTCCAGGTGTCAGCATGTGTATGTATAGATGCAGGTGTGGGAATGTTGGTGTATGTCCAGGTGTCAGGGCGTGTATGTATGGATATTAGGTGTGGGTACATCAGTGTATGTCCAGGTGTTAGCGCATGTATGTATAGATGTATATATACACACACATACGATAGATAGATAGATAGATAGATAGATAGATAGATAGATAGATAGATACATATTATAAGGGCACGGTCGTGCCCTTATATTAAGGCTGAATCGAACAAACGGAATTTTCCCATAGGGAACTTCTGAGATGGGGGCATGGTGTTTGAGGGGCTACACCTCAAAACTGATTAGACGTACTGAGCTGAAATTTGGCATGGGCGTGTAGAATCGTCACCCGGCGCTGCATGCCAAATTTCAGGGCAAAATAATAAAAAATGAGGAATTGGGAGTAACCTAAAGTTCCAACTGTCAGTTTTTTTCTGTGACTTCCTTTGTGGCTTTTTGACACCGTTTTCCTATAGAGTGAATTAGATATTTTTTGGGAAGGCATAACTCCGGATAGAGGACGAATTAAGACTTGGGGTTTGTTTTACTAGATAGAGTATGCCCCAGTGTAGTGCCTTTTGGGGTTGTGGTTTTTCAGAAAGTTATAGGGTTTTTTTAATTAAGAGAAATATGCCCCATTATAGAGATAGGGCTTTTCAATTTGTTGCGGCTGCGCAGTGGCCGCCAGGAGAGCGAGAGTGAGTGAGGGAAGGGGTCTCGTGCAGGCTGAGGTTATAAAAGTAGCTGCTGGCGGCGGGAGGAGAGCCAGCGGTTCCTGGGTGTGTGCACCTGCGGTCCCTTACAGACTGCAGCGACCCATTAGGACTGTGGAGGAGAGGGGTAGCGGCATAGCAACTGAGCAATATGGTCCCCTTACCCGAAGTGGGAGCCGCAGCGGGAGGAATAGCTGGAGTTGCGCCGCAGGAGAAAGTCAGAGGACATCCAGAAGAGACATCCGGTGCAGCGCTGACTCCTGACTGACAGCGCTTGCCTACTGAGCGGTGTGGTACCCCCACACCTGAAGCGGGTGCGGGAGCGGCAGCCGGAGAAGACAGCTGTGCTGCACGGAAGAAGTCAGGCAGCAGCAGCAGCACCAGCGGGCTGAGGTGGGGAGGATCAGTATGGTCCCTTACGTGCGGCTCACATTCAGATCCATCCGGCTCCCTTCCCCTCCCTTCCCCTCCTCCCCTGCACCCTTAGCAGCCTGCCCCCACATCTCATTCACCCACCGCCGCAGACTCCTCCCCCACACGGTTATTATAATAAGGCCACCCCCCTACCCCCTTCCCTCCCTGCTGTGTGTCCAGCCCCCTCACCTGCTGTGTGTCCGGCCTACCCCCCCCCCTCACCTGCTGTGTGTCCAGCCCCCCCCTCACCTGCTGTGTGTCCAGCCCCCCCCCCTCACCTGCTGTGTGTCCGGCCTACCCCCCCCCCCCCTCCCTGCTGTGTGTCCAGCCACCACCCCCCTCACCTGCTGTGCGTCTGGCCTACCCCCCCCCCCTGCTGTGTGTCCAGCCCCCCCCCCCCTCCCTGCTGTGTGTCCGGCCTACCCCCCCCTCCCTGCTGTTTGTCCGGCCTACCCCCCCCCTCCCTGCTGTGTGTCCAGACCCCCCCCCTCACCTGCTGTGTGTCCAGCCACCCCCCCCTCACCTGCTGTGTGTCCGGCCTACCCCCTCCTCCCTGCTGTTTGTCCGGCCACCCTCCCCTCCCCTGCTGTGTGTCCGGCGGCCTACCCCCCCCCCTCCCTGCTGTGTGTCCGGCCTACCCCCCCTCACCTGCTGTGTGTCCAGCCCCCCCCCTCACCTGCTGTGTGTCCAGCCCCCCCCTCCTCCCCTGCTGTGTGTCCAGCCCCCCCCCCCCCTCCCTGCTGTTTGTCCGGCCACCCTCCCCTCCCCTGCTGTTTGTCCGGCCACCCTCCCCTCCCCTGCTGTGTGTCCGGCCACCCTCCCCTCCCCTGCTGTGTGTCCGGCCACCCTCCCCTCCCCTGCTGTGTGTCTGGCCTACCCCCCCCCCCTCACCTGCTGCGTGTCCAGCCCCCCCCCTCACCTGCTGCGTGTCCAGCCCCCCCCTCACCTGCTGTGTGTCCAGCCCCCCCCCCCTCACTTGCTGTGTGTCCAGCCCCCCCCCCCTCACCTGCTGTGTGTCCAGCCCCCCCCCCTCACCTGCTGTGTGTCCAGCCCCCCCCCTCACCTGCTGTGTGTCCAGCCCCCCCCCTCACCTGCTGTGTGTCCAGCCCCCCCCCCCTCACCTGCTGTGTGTCCAGCCCCCCCCCTCACCTGCTGTGTGTCCAGCCCCCCCCCTCACCTGCTGTGTGTCCAGCCCCCCCCCCTCACCTGCTGTGTGTCCAGCCCCCCCCCCTCACCTGCTGTGTGTCCAGCCCCCCCCTCACCTGCTGTGTGTCCAGCCCCCCCCCTCACCTGCTGTGTGTCCAGCCCCCCCCCCTCACCTGCTGTGTGTCCAGCCCCCCCCCCTCACCTGCTGTGTGTCCAGCCCCCCCCCTCACCTGCTGTGTGTCCAGCCACCCCCCCTCCCCTGCTGTGTGTCCTGCCTACCCCCCCCCCCTCCCTGCTGTTTGTCCGGCTACCCTCCCCTCCCCTGCTGTGTGTCCTGCCTACCCCCCCTCCCTGCTGTGTGTCCAGCCACCCCCCACCCCCCTCACCTGCTGTGTGTCCGGCCTACCCTCCCCCCCCCTCCCCTCCCCTGCTGTTTGTCTGGCCACCATCCCCTCCCCTGCTGTGTGTTCGGCAACTCCCCCCTCTTCCTGCTGTGTTCGGCCACCCCCTACCCCCTCCCCTCCCTGCCGTGTGTCCGGTCACCCTCCCCTCTCTGCTGTGTGTCCAGCCACCCCCCCCCCCTCTGCTGTGTGTCCGGCCACCCCCCCCAGACACGCAGCGCCTGACACACACAGACATGCAACGCCTGACACGCATACGCATATGCAGCACCTGACACACACCCACACACACAGCACCTGACACACACACACACACACACACACACACACACACACACAGCACCTGACACACACGCACACACACAGCACCTGACACACACACACACAGCACCTGACACTAACACGGACCTGACACACGCGCATACACTCACACGCAGCACCTGACACACACGCAGCACCTGACACACGCACACACAGACGCAGCACCTGACACTCACACGGACCTGACACACACGCACACACTCACACGTGGCGCCTGACGCACATAGACACGCGGCGCCTGACGCACACGCGGCGCCTGACAGACACGCGGCGCCTGACACACACGCACAGGCAGCGCCTGGCACACACGCACAGGCAGCGCCTGGCACACACGCACAGGCAGCTCCTGGCACACACGCAGCGCCTGACACACACAGACACGCAGCGCCTGACGCACAGGCAGCGCCTGACACACACGCACATGCAGCACCTGACACACGCAGCGCCTGACACACGCAGCGCCTGACACACACACGCACCTGACACTCACATGATCCTGACACACGCAGCACCTGACATACTCACACGCAGCACCTGACACACACGCAGACACGCAGCACCTGACACACACACACGCAGCACCTGACACACACACGCAGCACCTGACACACAAACACGCAGACACGCAGCGCCTGACACACACGCAGACACGCAGCGCCTGACACACACGCAGACACGCAGCGCCTGACACACACGCAGACACGCAGCGCCTGACACACACGCAGACACGCAGCGCCTGACACACACGCAGACACGCAGCGCCTGACACACACGCAGCGCCTGACACACACGCAGCGCCTGACACACACGCAGACACGCAGCGCCTGACACACACGCAGACATGCAGCGCCTGACACACACGCAGCGCCTGACACACACGCAGACACGCAGCGCCTGACACACACGCAGCGCCTGACACACACGCAGACACGCAGCGCCTGACACACACGCAGACACGCAGCGCCTGACACACACGCAGACATGCAGCGCCTGACACACACGCAGACACGCAGCGCCTGACACACGCAGACACGCAGCGCCTGACACACGTGCAGACACGCAGCGCCGGACACACGCGCAGACACGCAGCGCCTGACAGACACGCACACACACACACACACACACACACAGCACCTGACACAGATATGCAGCGCCTGACACACACACGCAGACATACAGCGCCTGACACACACACACGCAGACATGCAGCACCTGACACACACATGCAGCACCTGACAGACACACACACCCACACACACACACAGACATGCAGCACCTGACACACCCACACACACACACATGCATCACCTGACACACCCACACACACAGACATGCATCACCTGACACACCCACACACATATACAGACATGCAGCACCTGACACACACACACACACACACACACACACAGACACATGCAGCACCTGACACACACACACACACACATACAAACATGCAGCACCTGACACACACACACACACACACACACATATATACATGTGGCATTTAACGCACACACGCACAGCACCTGACACACAATCATATACACTCAGAGCACCTAACACACACATACACTCGCAGCACCTCACACACACTCGTATACACACGCAGCACCTGCCACTCACACATACATGAACAGCACCTGACACACACATACACGCGCAGCACCTGACAGTCACACACATACAGATGCGACAGCTGACACAAACACATACACGCTCAACACCTGACACCCACGTGGCAGCTGACGCATACAAATGCAGCACCTGAAATACACACATATACATGTGCAGCACCTGAGACACACACATACACGTACAGCACCTGAGACACACACACACACACATGTATGTACACGCGCGGCTCCAGGCACACACATACGTACGTACACACACGGCACTTGACACACACACGTACACGCGCGGCACCTGACACACACACACACGTACGTACGTACGTACGTACGTACGTTCGTACGTTCGTACGTACGTACGTACGTACGTACATGTGTGGCACCTGACACACACACGTATGCACACGTGTGGCTCCTGACACACACGCGCGTTGCTCCTGACACACACACATGTACGTACGTGCTCGGCTCCTGACACACACACGTATGTATACGCGCGGCACCTGAAACCTACACGTATGTACGTATACGCGCGGCTCCTGATACCCTCACGCATGTACACGCGTGGCTCCTGGCACACACACGTACACGCGCGGCACCTGACACATACACGCGTGTACGTACACACATGCAAAGCACCTGACATACACACATGTAGGTACGCGCCACCTGACACACACACACACACACACACACGTACACGCACGACACCTGACACACACGTACGTACGCGCACGGCACCTGACACACACGTACATACTAGTGATGAGTGGGTTCGGTTCGTCGGAATCCGGACCCCCCGAACTTCACCCATTTTACATGGGTCCGAGGCAGGTTCGAACCTTCCCGCCTTGCTCGGCTAACCCGAGCGCGCCCGAACGTCATCATCCCGCTGTCGGATTCCCGCGAGATTCGGATGTCTGCATTCGTGGAAAGGGGTCCCATGTGTAAACATGGGACCCCTTTCAGTCCGTCTGGTCCGGGTGTTCGGTTTGTTGTTTTGCCAAGTACGTGGAGTTAATCTGGAACCTGGATCAGGTGAGTATAATTATCTTTTATTTTCAGGTACCCGTGGATTCTACTTGGAGAAGAGGACCGACTGCTTCGTGTCAACATAGGTAAGTATGTGTGTGTCGGCAGGTGTGAAATAAAGTTATACTTTCACGGTGTCTGTGTCCTGTTTTTATTTGGGTATTTTTTCCCCAGTAGAACTACAGGTACCAGCGGGCCCGTTTTTCTCCCGCATGCTGGTACTTGTGGTTCTCAAAGTACCAGATTGCGGGGGAGGCTTGCTGGGACTTGTAGTACTACTGGAAAAAACAATATTCTTTCAATTTTCTCAAGGCTATCAGCCTCCCATCCGCAGCCCTTGGATGGGGGGGACAGCCTCGGGCTTCACCCTGGCCCTTGGGTGGCTGGGGGGGGACCCCTTGATTGAAGGGGTCCCCACTCCCCCAGGGTACCCCGGCCAGGGGTGACTAGTTGGATATTTAATGCCACGGCCGCAGGGCACTGTATAAAAGTGACCCCCGGCTGTGGCATTATCTGTCCAGCTAGTGGAGCCCGATGCTGGTGTAAAAATAATGGGGGACCCTACTCTTTTTGTCCCCCGTATTTTTTGCACCAGCACCAGGCGCAGAGCCCGGAGCTGGTTTTAAAAATACGGGGGATCCCCTGTCCGTTTTTCCCCCGGATTTTTAGAACCAGGACCGGCTCGAAGAGCCCGAGGCTGGTTATGCTTTGGAGGGGGGACCCCACGCAATTTTTCTTTTCCGGGTTTTTCACATTCCATTTAAAAAAAAAAAAAAAAATAATAATCTTTTAAAAAATATATAAATAATACTTGTGCCTCCAAAAAAGACAAACCAAGTACCTAATCCCTTCTAATATAAATAGATATGCTATTACCCCAAAAAAATATTATTTTTTATTAGATTCCGCCTGCAAAGTGTGGCGGATTGAAAATGACGAATTTACTGTTTAAAAGCACTGTTGTCGAATTTACAAACTTCAATTGAATATACTTTTGTTGAATTGCCGCATTTGTACCATTGCAGAAAAGTCGAATTTGTCAAATGTCGAATTTTAAAAAGTCGAATTTTGAAAGGATGCAAGAATAGGCCCCGCCCCCTTCTTCACATCAGCCGTCCCCTTCTACCCCTGTACCTTGCTCTCTCCTGTCTGTGCTCTCTCCCGTCTGTAGGACTAGGCCCCGCCCCCTTCTTACCCTCCAGTGACTGCTCTCTCCTGACAAGTGGACCAGGCTTGCCCCCTACACGCTGCTGGTGTCTTCATTGTTACTTGGTCTGGAGCTCCGTTGGGGAGAGAACTCACGTGAGCTCATTAAGAATGAGGAACTGGGATGTTTTCATTTTATTGTGAGTAGTGTAGTGTGGTGATGTAGTATGTTGTATGGGGGGTATAGTGTAACTATGAAGTGCAGCATATGGGAGGGCTATAGCATAGTGATGTAGTGTGGCATATGGGGGGTGGTAGCGCATAGGCGTGCGTACAGGGGGTGCCTGGTGCGCACAGGCACTCCCTAATGTCCAGCACCGCTGCACGCCACGCTTGCTGTGGCACAGTGATCGCTGAGTGTGTGATCGGTGGAGCCTAGCCTGTAGCTCATTTCCGTACCTCCCACCACCGCTGCGCCCGCCCCCCCTCTGCCTGCTGCTAATACTATGCTGAGTGCATTCGTCGGCGGCCTCACTGGGGGGACTGGTGTCACCTTGCAATGTGACGTGGTGATGTCCGCCTATGCTCTCCTCCCGCCCACCCGTGCTTTCCTCCCGCTGCGGTCTCTCAGTCCTAGTGTGCCGCGGCTGCCACACCACTGGCAGTGTTCCTCTAGGGGGGACTGGGAGCCGCCGGCAGACACATTCTGCTGAGACTTACTTGTCAGTGCGGGTTCCGGATGGCAGGCGGCGGGTGGGAGGGCAGACGGGGAGCAGGTGTCACAAGGAGTGTGTGGGTAACTAATTCACAATACTTCCGCTCAACGTGGCACTGCTGGTCCTTCATCTCCCATGTCTCTTCACCAGGTGGCGGGCGGCCCGGAAATTAAGTGATGTGTTGTGCAGCAGTCAGTGTGAAGTGACTGTGAGTAACACTGATGGTGCTGATGATGCTGCTGCAGAATCGGGAAGCAATTAATTCATAAATATAATGTACTCAGTGTATTATACATACATAAACATGTACATACGTGTATTTGTGTATACATGTATATACATGAGTGTGTGTGCATATATATATATATATATATATATACAGCCAGTTCCCAGGAACAAAAGTCCTCCCCCGCTTCCGCTAAGTCCACAGCATGACGCTGGGGCTCCACTGGTGGAGCCAGGTGCGGTGGGGGCCCGTCTCAAGTGCTTCAGCAATCAGTGGGCTTGCTCACAGGTGGATCCCTGGATTCTACAAGTAGTGTCTCAGGGATTCAAGCTGGAATTCGAGACGTCTCCCCCTCGCCGTTTCCTAAAATCTGCCTTGCCAACATCTCCCTTGGACAGGGAGGCTGTGATGGAGGCAAATTCACAAGCTGTATTTGCAGCAGGTGATAGTCAAGGTACCCCTCCTTCAACAAGGAAGGGGTTACTATTCCACAATGTTTGTGGTACCGAAACCGGACGGTTCGGTGAGACCCATTTTAAATTTTAAATCTTTGAACACGTATATAAAACGGTTCAAGTTCAAGATGGAATCGCTCAGGGCGGTTATCTCAAGCCTGGAGGAAGGGGATTACATGGTATCACTGGACATCAAGGATGCTTACCTGCCTGTCCCCATTTACTCTCCTCACCAGGAGTACCTCAGATTTGTGGTACAGGACTGTCATTCTGCGGCGGGACTGCCGCATTCTAGATCAGTAAAAGCCCATTCCACGAGGAAGGTGGGCTCTTCTTGGGCGGCTGCCCGAGGGGTCTCTGCTTTACAACTTTGCCGAGCTGCTACTTGGTCGGGGTCAAACACATTTGCAAGATTTTACAAGTTTGACACCCTGGCTGAGGAGGACCTAGAGTTCGCTCATTCGGTGCTGCAGAGTCATCCGCACTCTCCCTCCCGTTTGGGAGCTTTGATATAATCCCCATGGTCCTTACGGAGTCCCAGCATCCACTTAGGACGTCAGAGAAAATAAGATTTTACTCACCGGTAAATCTATTTCTCGTAGTCCGTAGTGGATGCTGGGCGCCCATCCCAAGTACTTGTACATAGTTATTGTTAACAAAAGGGTTATTGTTGAGAGCCATCTGTGCAGAGGCTCCGTTGTTGTCATACTGTTAACTGGGTATAATATCACGAGTTGTACGGTGTGATTGGTGTGGCTGGTATGAGTCTTACCCGGGATTCAAAATCCTTCCTTAGTGTCAGCTCTTCCGGGCACAGTATCCTAACTGAGGTCTGGAGGAGGGTCATAGGGGGAGGAGCCAGTGCACACCAGGTAGTCCTAAAGCTCTCTTTAGTTGTGCCAAGTCTCCTGCGGAGCCGCTATTCCCCATGGTCCTTACGGAGTCCCAGCATCCACTACGGACTACGAGAAATAGATTTACCGGTGAGTAAAATCTTATTATATATATATATATATATATATATATATATATATGACTTGGGGTTTGTTTTATTAGATAGAGCATGTCCCTGTGAAGTGCCTTTTGGGGTTGTGGTTTTTCAGAAAGTTACAGGTTTTTTTTAATTAAGAGAAATATGCCCCATTATAGAGATCGGGCATTTCAATTTGTTGCGCCTGCGCAGTGGCCGCCAGCAGGGGGTGTACTAGAGTGCCTTCTCTTGAGAGCCGCAATATGGCCGCCTTCTCCCCGGTTATTCTGTAAATAGGAAAATAACCTCACAGGTTCACATAAGGCAGAGTTGCCACTACTAGTGCAGGGCTGTAACTTACAGTACTAAGGAAAAGCCATATACTAAAGCGGCGCAGTGACCTCACCCCTCTCAGAGACACCAGGGCGCAGCACACTGGTACACACACCTGTTAGCTCAGGGCAGCACTATAGGACCCTCCTGTAATGCTGTGCTGGCGGCGTGTAGTGATCAGGGCACTGGGAGACTGGCTGGCTGGTCTCCGTCTCTGCTGCCTATAGAACTTCCACCTCTGTTATATATCAGGGCTGCTCTCCTGTTATGATTCCAATACTCTGGTCTGGGGATATCTTATAGCAAGGACCTGAGTACTGGAACGTAATGCTTGGAAAGGGAGTGGGAACGGGAATAGCCCCTGGCGCCCTATCTCCGTTGTCTCGCCCGTGCTGTCAGAAATCTCTTGCGAGACTATGGTTGCTTGGGCCCATGGCAGCCGCGTTTGAAGGGCGGAAAACGTCTGCCCAACTCCGATGCCCCCTCAGGTCTTAATGGGAGACAAAGAGAAATCCGAGACAGGGTGATAACAAGGGGCCCTCTACTAAACAACAAAGCCAGGGGCTCAAAACTAACTTTAAACTAGAGTATGTGCGGAAAACCGCCAGGGAAAAGGACAACCAAAATACCCACTTGTCCACTCTTCTACCCGGCACCGGCGAGTTCCGGAGAGGAGTGTGGGAGCGTAAACCTCCGCAAATGCACCAACACAGAATACAAAATAAAGCGGCCTAGGCCGCAGCACGCGGCAGAGCTGCCACTCACGAAAACCACACGAGATCCTCTAGCGACTGTTGCGGGTAAATGAGGACTGGAAGACTCCTTGGGAAGAGATGACAACACTAAGATTCAGGAACTCTGAGGACAGGAATGACCGGACACAGCAGAACTGGAACAGACGTCAGCAAACCAAAGCAGCATGCAGGAAGCTATTACCGGCGTCTGTGTGAAGCACTGGGAAGGTATTTAGCAGGGAGTCCTTCAATCAGAAGTTCAGAGCCTGATTAGCACAATGCCGTGCAGCTGCCTTGCTGCACGACCAGAAGACAAGTGTGTGTGTGTAGTTCACTTGATTGACCCTGCAAGGGGAGCGCAGTCCATCCGTGGCGTCCCCGTTGCTAGGGTCCAGGCGGCTCAGCGCGCCCGGCGTCCTAGCATTGCTAGGGAGCCGGCGGCTAGCACGCTCGGCGTCCCTAGTTGCTAGGCGCCGGGCCGCGAGGACATCGCGGACCACGGCGCCTAACACCTGTGTGTTCTCTTCCTCTCCTACCTCACACTGGAACTGGCCGCCCAGAGAACGAGAGGGCAGCGGCTGACATCAGAGAGGGTGCAGCAATCTGTGTGGGCAGAGCCCCTCACAGCAAGGTGTCCTTATGCTGTGCCCCGTGTAATCACTGTGATCCATACAGACTCACCCTGGTATGCTCTCTATTATTTTTTTTTTTACACTGCGGCATGCTCGAGGGAAGGGAGCAGGCACCACCCCACCGCCACTACTCCTCCGCCAGCATCACTACCGAGCCGGTCAGTGTTCCGGCGGCAATGAGCAGTAGGCAGCCACCAGCAACAACAGTCAGGAAGCTGTTACTCCCGGCAGCAGTAGCGTCAAGCTGCAATTCAGCCAGCGGCACGATGATCCGGGAGACAGTGGCAGCACAGGGAAGCAGTACCCCCTCCAATCGCAGCACCAACTAGGAGACTGAGGCAGCAACCTGCCCCCAGCAGCAGCACCACCCTGATGATAGGTAAGATGCATTTTGGTGTCACAAGAAGGTGGCCGGAGTAGTGGCTGGCTGTGGTCACACCCCGGGGAAAAGTGATAGTGATTTCAGTGTTCCCTTGCGTGGGGATTGGATGTGTAGATGTATGGAGGCTATGTATGTATAGATGTGAGCGGCAGTGTGCGGATGTATGAGAGCGGCAGTGTGCGGATGTATGAGAGCGGCAATGTACGGCTGTATAACTGCGTCGGTGTGCGGCTGTATGAGTGCGATGGTGTGCGGCTGTATGCGTGCGGCGGTGTGCTGCTGTAAGAGTGCGGCAGTGTGCGGCTGTAAGAGTACGGCTGTAAGAGTACGGCTGTAAGAGTGCGGCTGTAAGAGTGCGGGGTTGTACGGATGTATGAGAGCGGGGTTGTACGGATGTATGAGAGCGGGGTTGTACGGATGTATGAGAGCGGCAGTGTATGGATGTATGAGAGCAACAGTGTACAGTTGTGTGAGAGCGGCAGTGTGCGGATGTATGAGAGTGGCGGTGTACGGATGTATGAGAGCGGCAGTGTATAGGGAGGGATGTCGGAATGCTGTTATAGGGTTCCTAATACAAAATGCCACGTTGGGCTTGATGGGCAGGTAGTGCGGCAAGCACACCCAAATTGGCATCTGACGTCGCCTGCAGTCCACACTGTTGTGAGGAGTCAGAGTTAATTTTGACTGTGTAGTGTACTCACAGAGGACCTACCGCCCGTCCCCTCCTCGCATCTGAGCAGCAGGTCAGGCTCTTATTTTCTTTTTAATCAGGAGAGGCCGAGTGAACTGTGAGCAGGGGGGCAGAGCTACATGGGACCCAGAGGGGCTGCTGTGCTGTCAGAGAGGGAGAGGAAGAGAGAGATGAAGCTACTGCAGATCCCCAGCTGATTGTGAGGTGCCGGGTTGAAGGGTGATGTGATCACCCTTCTCCCTCGCTGCCGCTGGGGACCGCATCTAGGCTTCCTCCATCGAGGGCATGCGGCGCAGCAGTGGGCAGCGTGTAATGAGTTTGTCTGACTCATTATACTGCTGCCTGTTGTGGACACCTCCGTCCGTACGGACTGGTGTACATGCCCAGCACAGAGGTGACAGTGTTGGTGGAAGTGCTGCCCAGTTCTGACCCTGCAGGCCTCCCTGATCTGACTGCGGCCGCTGCTACTGCTGCGGCCCGAAACCCCTGCCGGTCCCCTCCATAGACTTCTGCCTGTCCAGCGCTGAGGTACTAGGGGTATCCCAGCTGCGGGAAGGGTATGTCTCTGGCTTTCTCTCCGGCAGGGGAAGGTGACAGCGGCGGAGGAAGTGTTGCCCACCTCAGACACTGCAGGCCTCCCCGATCCAGCTGCGGCCACAGCTGATGCTGCCAGAACCCCCTGCTGGTCTCCTTTGTTGACTGCCGCATGGCCAGTGCTGAAGTACTGGGGGTAGGCCAGCTACGGGAAGAGTGTCTCTGCCTCGGGCTTTCTCTCTCTGTCAGGGGAAGGAAGGGCTGATTCTCTGGCACAACAGGGAGGGCTAGGCTGCAGGAACACAGCACTGGAAGAAACAGGAGGCCGAACTCATGACCAAAAAGTGAGCAGTGCAGTGATCAGCCCCCTAGTCTTTCCCTCTCTCTGGGTGCAGAGCTGTATTCTACAGAGAGAGCTGGGATGGGAAGAAGGGGAACGGCACCTGACACACACATACACGCGCAACACCTGACACACACACATACACGTGCGGCACCTGACACACACACACGTAGCATCAGACACAATAAAATAAACATGCAGCACCTGACCCACACATACACGCGCAACACCTGACACACACACATACACGTGCGGCACCTGACACACACACACGTAGCATCAGACACAATAAAATAAACATGCAGCACCTGACACATGCATATACACGCAGCACCTGACACATGCATATACACGCAGCACCTGACACATGCATATACATGCAGCACCTGACACATGCATATACACGCAGCACCTGACACATGCATATACACGCAGCACCTGACACATACATATACACGCACACCATCAGACACACACATACACACGCAGTGCCTTACTCACACACACATAGACACGTGCAGCACCTGAGGCACACACATGTACACGCGCAGCACCTGACGCACACACATGTACATGCGCAGCACCTGACGCACACTCATGTACACACGCAGCACCTGACGCACACTCATGTACACGCGCAGCACCTAATGCACACTCACGTACACGCGCATCACCTGACGCACACTCATGTACACGCGCATCACCTGACACAGACATACGTATTCATGCACAGCACCAGACATACACTTGTACACACGTGGAGCACCTGATACTCACACACATATACACCCGCAACACCTGACACACACACACACACACGTGAGGCAGCTGACGCATACACACGCACCATCAGACACACTCATATATACACGCAGCACCTGACACACACATACACACAGGAGCTGACACACATATACACGCGCAGCACCTGACACACACACACATATACACGCGCAGCACCTGACACCACGCACTCACACGTACAAGCAATGCATTTCACGCGTACCTCCAGCCTCAGTTACAGGCTGCTGCCGCCTACCCCCCTCCCTGCATCAGCTGCAAAGGCAGCAAAATATTTTGACCAAAGTCTAAAGGCCCGTACACATTAAACGATGTCGCTCTGTGAGCTACATCGTCTAATGTTTCCCCTCCCGGGCCGGCCGGCGGCCGACTGTACACACTGAGCGATATGACCGCTCATATCGCTCAGTGACGTCACGCCCCCGCCAGCCCTGCATGAAGGTCGTGGACGACAGTCCACATCCTTCCTGCATGCCCTACCGACAGCGAAGATTGTTGCCGACCCGCGGGGCCGCGCATCGTTTGTCGCTGGCTGCATACACACTTAACGATAAAATGAGCGACGTCGCTCATTAAATCGTTAAGTGTGTACGGACCTTAAACAATTTGGTTTGGTTAATAAAATAATTTTGCACAGAACAGTGATGTTATACGAACATTTTCATTAAACATTTAAAAAATCAAATGTTTATTCTTACAGTGAAATTTTACATTTCTGAATAAAAAAAATAAATTTAAAAAAAGCGATGAAATTCCATAGACAAAAAACCTTACGGTTTCACATGTCCCATTAAGGCTTCTTAGACATGATCGAAATTTCAGAAGCCTGTTGTAACTCTTCCACTCAAACTCCAAAAAGCAATGAAATTCCGATCATTAAGGCTGACGCCTTAATGGACGTGTTCCTTGCGCAATACAGATATGGTATGCCATCACAGCCTGTGGGTAAGTGCAGATTCAGCACTCTCACAGAGTGAGATTGCTGTCACTCACACAATGGTGGAGCTGCTAATTCACAGATTTGTGTGCTCATTGGAATACACACATGCAGTCTATGCAACTGAAGGTCTGAGCGGAAGACAAAGCTGCTCAGATGAGGTAAGAGTGTTGTTGATTGGAGGGAGGAGAGCGGTGTGGATGGGGGAACAGAAGTGTGTGGATAGAGGGAACACTAAGCAGCACTAATGGGGGGGACAGAGAAACACAGGGGGTAATTCAGACCGCAGCAGCAGCAGCGATTGCAGTCTGAATTAGTTTGTGAGGTGCGCACGTGCAATGGCCGCACTGCGCGTGCGTACCCCAGGAGCCCAGTGAGATGCTATCACCCTGCCTGATTGATAGGCAGAGGTGGTTGCGGGGAAGGAGGGGGGCGTGCAAACAGCGTTAGAATGCCATTGGCAGGGCATGGTCTGCACAACGGAGGCATTTCCGGACCACTGGGGGGTGGGCTGTGGCGGTTATCCCCCTGCCAAGAGCGCAGGATCCACTAAATTTACCTTCAGGATGTCAGCTACATGAATAGGGTAAGAGTGGTGTGGATAGGGGGTAGATTAAGCAGCAAGTATGGGAAGGGAGACAGAGCGGTGCAGATGGGGGAAATGGTGCAGATGGGTTTAAAACACTGGCATGGATGGGTAGAAAACTGGTGCAGATGGGAGAGAAGACAGTGTGCCATGTACTGGAGGAGGCAGAGTGACGTTGAAGAAGGAAACACTGAGCAGCACAGAGAGAAGGAAACGGTGGTACAGACAATGCACAGGTGGGGAAAGACAGATGGTACAGATAAGTTAGTACAGACTAGCACAGATGGGAGAACACAGCAGTAGGGATTGGGGAAGACCGGGCAGCATGGGGGTGTATAGGGGAAGTAAGTGTAGATGCATAGACTGTAGATGGGGTTTTATAGTTTAGCAATTAACCAAGATGTTTGAGGGAGCTAAATGTGTATACTAAGTGAGATGGATGTATGGAGTTAGAAGGATGTTGTAACAAGGTGGCTTTGTTGTGTTGACTGAATGGGATGGTTGTGGGCACTGTGTGGGATGGGAGCACCACAAAACTGCTCAGACCTTCAGTTGCATAGACTGCATGTGTGTATTCCAATGAGCACACAAATCTGTGAATTAGCAGCTCCACCATTGTGTGAGTGACAGCAATCTCACTCTGTGAGAGTGCTGAATCTGCACTTACCCACAGGCTGTGATGGCATACCATATCTGTATTGCGCAAGGAACACGTCCATTAAGGCGTCAGCCTTAATGATCGGAATTTCATTGCTTTTTGGAGTTTGAGTGGAAGAGTTACAACAGGTTTCTGAAATTTCGATCATGTCTAAGAAGCCTTAATGGGACATGTGAAACCGTAAGGTTTTTTGTCTATGGAATATATATATATATCACAAACATATATGATTCATACATATATCACACACACATACATGATACATACATGAGAAAGACCTGGGATGGTGATGAGGCCAGGGCCCCCTGCTGATGTTGCGTTGAGGAAGGCAGTGTTCCAGGGCGGATGCCAGTCGGGGAGAGCGCCGCGCAGCCCGGGAAAAATACTGCTGAGGAGCTACATCTGGAAGAGCCCCTGGGAGAAAGAGTGCCACATGCCCCATCCTGCGCGGCAGACTCTGCAGGCCTGCACATGGGAAGGGAGGTCTCTGGCCACACATACTCACCCTTCTGCTGAAGCCCCGCTGCTGTCCCCATCAGCGATCTCCAGCGGGGAGCGGGGCCAGGATGAACCTCAACCTGTGAGAACTATCTTCATGATCAAGAGATCTCATATGCAAGATAAGTATGTGTTGGGATAGGGCTGGGGAGGGCGGCTGCTCGGGCACACCCCCGTCAAGTTAAGGAGATTTAACTGAGGAAGCACAAGGGAACTCTCGTCTGGGGACAACAACTGCAGGGAGACCACATCTTTTCAGATGAACATGGGAGGGCAGAAGGCTGCCTAATACTGAAGCACCCTCAGACATTAAACCATATGCAACAACTATTGCAAGCATTCCTGGGGGAAGGTCTGCAGCAGACGGATTTGCATACGGTGATGTCATCCAAGCAGTGGGCCAAAGTTGGCTGGAACCCTCATCTGTATATGAAAAGAGAAAAGGGGCATGCAGGGCATGGCGGCCTTTTGCGGCGCTTGGATAACCCCAAGTTTGCATTAAACACCCCCACCCTCCTTCGGTGTGGGGCTCATGTTGGCCATGCCCAAGCCCCTGAAGCATTCAAGCTGATTTCTTGCAGCAGCTGGGCACTGTAACAGCTTCAGAGCTGCTCTACAAGACAAGTAAAAGGGTGTGGGCCCTGCAGCACCACCTGTAGTTTGCATACACACATATATAGGACAGCATCTCTTATATGCCCCAGGGTCAATAAAATAGTATCCTTGTCTAGGCTATCCATCCCCTCAGATAAGGTATTTGTCCATGCCGCTACAGCACTACACACCCAGGCCGACGCAATTGCCGGTCTGAGTAAGGTACCTGAATGTGTATAAATGGACTTCAGGGTAATCTCCTGTTTGCGGTCAGCACACTCTTTGAGGGTAGCCGTATCCTGGGACGGGAGGGCTACCTTCTTGGATAAGCGTGTTAATGCTTTGTCCACCCTAGGGGAGGATTCCCATCGTAACCTATCCGTTGATGGGAAAGGATACGCCATAAGAATCCTTTTGGAAATCTGCAGTCTTTTATCTGGAGATTCCCAAGCTTTTTCACATAACTCGTTCAGCTCGTGTGAGGGGGGAAAGGTTACCTCAGGCTTCTTTCCCTTGTACATATGTACCCTCTTGTCAGCGACAGGGGGTTCCTCTGTGATGTGCAAAACATCTTTTTCTCTGACGTCCTAGTGGATGCTGGGACTCCGTCAGGACCATGGGGATTAGCGGCTCCGCAGGAGAGAGGGCACAAAAATAAAGCTTTAGGATCAGGTGATGTGCACTGGCTCCTCCCCCTATGACCCTCCTCCAAGCCTCAGTTAGGTTTTTGTGCCCGTCCGAGCAGGGTGCAATCTAGGTGGCTCTCCTAAAGAGCTGCTTAGAAAAAGTTTTTAGGTTTTTTATTTTACAGTGAGTCCTGCTGGCAACAGGCTCACTGCAACGAGGGACTTAGGGGAGAAGAAGTGAACTCACCTGCGTGCAGGATGGATTGGCTTCTTAGGCTACTGGACACCATTAGCTCCAGAGGGATCGAACACAGGCCCAGCCATGGAGTCCGGTCCCGGAGCCGCGCCGCCGACCCCCTTGCAGATGCCGAAAAGTGAAGAGGTCCAGAAACCGGCGGCAGAAGACTTTTCAGTCTTCATGAGGTAGCGCACAGCACTGCAGCTGTGCGCCATTGTTGTCACACACTTCACACCAGCGGTCACGGAGGGTGCAGGGCGCTGTGGGGGGCGCCCTGGGCAGCAATGAGAATACCTTGTTCTGGCTAAAAAATACATCACATATAGCCCCTGGGGCTATATGGATGTATTTAACCCCTGCCAGGTCTCACAAACACCGGAGAAGAGCCTGCCGAAATAGGGGGCGGGGCCTATCTCCTCAGCACACAGCGCCATTTTCCTGCTCAGCTCCGCTGCGAGGAAGGCTCCCAGGACTCTCCCCTGCACTGCACTACAGAAACAGGGTAAAACAGAGAGGGGGGGGGGCACTTTTTTTGGCGTTTTTTATATATATTAAGCTGCTATAAGGGAGACAACACTTCTATAGGGTTGTTCCTATATATTTATAGCGCTTGGGTGTGTGCTGGCAAACTCTCCCTCTGTCTCCCCAAAGGGCTAGTGGGGTCCTGTCTTCGATAAGAGCATTCCCTGTGTGTCTGCTGTGTCTCGGTACGTGTGTGTCGACATGTATGAGGACGATGTTGGTGTGGAGGCGGAGCAATTGCCGGTAATGGTGATGTCACCCCCTAGGGAGTCGACACCGGAATGGATGGCTTTGTTTATGGAATTACGTGATAATGTCAGCACATTACAAAAATCAGTTGATGACATGAGACGGCCGGCAAACCAGTTAGTACCTGTACAGGCGTCTCAGATACCGTCAGGGGCTGTAAAACGCCCTTTACCTCAGTCGGTCGACACAGACCCAGACACGGACACCAAATCTAGTGTCGACGGTGAAGAAACAAACGTATTTTCCAGTAGGGCCACACGTTATATGATCACGGCAATGAAGGAGGCTTTGCATATCTCTGATACTGCATGTACCACAAAGAGGGGTATTATGTGGGGTCTGAAAAAACTACCTGTAGTTTTTCCTGAATCAGACGAATTGAATGAAGTGTGTGATGAAGCGTGGGTTAACCCCGATAGAAAACTGCTAATTTCAAAGAAGTTATTGGCATTATATCCTTTCCCGCCAGAGGTTAGGGCGCGCTGGGAAACACCCCCTAGGGTGGATAAGGCGCTCACACGCTTATCAAAACAAGTGGCGTTACCGTCTCCTGAAACGGCCGCCCTCAAGGATCCAGCGGATAGGAGGCTGGAAACTACCCTGAAAAGTATATACACTCATACTGGTGTTATACTGCGACCAGCCATCGCCTCTGCATGGATGTGCAGTGCTGGGGTGTTTTGGTCGGATTCCCTGACTGAAAATATTGATACCCTAGATAGGGACAGTATTTTATTGACTTTAGAGCAATTAAAGGATGCTTTTCTTTATATGCGAGATGCTCAGAGGGATATTTGCACTCTGGCATCGAGAGTAAGTGCGATGTCCATATCTGCCAGAAGAAGTTTATGGACGCGACAATGGTCAGGTGATGCGGATTCCAAACGGCATATGGAAGTATTGCCGTATAAGGGGGAGGAATTATTTGGGGTCGGTCTATCGGATTTGGTGGCCACGGCAACAGCCGGGAAATCCACCTTTTTACCTCAGGTCCCCTCCCAACAGAAAAAGACACCGTCTTTTCAGCCGCAGTCCTTTCGTTCCTATAGGAACAAGCGGGCGAAAGGACAGTCATATTTGCCCCGAGGCAAAGGAAAGGGTAAGAGAGTGCACCAAGCAGCTTCTTCCCAGGAGCAGAAGCCCTCCCCGGCTTCTGCAAAGCCTTCAGCATGACGTTGGGGCTTTACAAGCGGACTCAGGGGCGGTGGGGGGTCGACTCAAGAATTTCAGCGCACAGTGGGCTCACTCACAGGTGGACCCCTGGATCCTGCAGATAGTATCTCAGGGTTACAGGTTGGAATTCGAGAAGTCTCCCCCTCGCCGGTTCCTAAAGTCTGCTCTGCCAACGTCTCCCTCAGACAGGGCGACGGTATTGGAAGCCATTCACAAGCTGTATTCTCAGCAGGTGATAGTCAAGGTACCCCTCCTACAACAGGGAAAGGGGTATTATTCCACACTATTTGTGGTACCGAAGCCGGACGGCTCGGTAAGACCTATTCTAAATCTGAAATCTTTGAACCTGTACATACAAAAATTCAAGTTCAAGATGGAGTCACTCAGAGCAGTGATAGCGAATCTGGAAGAAGGGGACTTTATGGTGTCCCTGGACATCAAGGATGCTTACCTGCATGTCCCAATTTGCCCTTCACATCAAGGGTACCTCAGGTTCGTGGTGCAAAACTGTCATTATCAGTTTCAGACGCTGCCGTTTGGATTGTCCACGGCACCTCGGGTCTTTACCAAGGTAATGGCCGAAATGATGTTTCTTCTGCGAAGAAAAGGCGTATTAATTATCCCTTACTTGGACGATCTCCTGATAAGGGCAAGGTCCAGGAAACAGCTGGGGGACGTAGTAGCACTAACCCAAGTAGTGCTGCAACAGCACGGGTGGATTCTGAATTTTCCAAAATCTCAATTGACCCCGACAACACGTCTGCTGTTCCTGGGAATGATTCTGGACACGGTTCAGAAAAAGGTGTTTCTTCCGGAGGAGAAAGCCAGGGAGTTATCCGAACTTGTCAGGAACCTCCTAAAACCAGGGAAAGTGTCTGTGCATCAATGCACAAGAGTCCTGGGAAAGATGGTGGCTTCTTACGAAGCGATTCCATTCGGCAGATTCCACGCACAAACTTTTCAGTGGGATCTGCTGGACAAATGGTCCGGATCGCATCTGCAGATGCATCAGCGGATAACCTTATCGCCACGGACAAGGGTGTCTCTTCTGTGGTGGTTACAGAGTGCTCATCTGTTAGAGGGCCGCAGATTCGGCATACAGGACTGGGTCCTGGTGACCACGGATGCCAGTCTGAGAGGCTGGGGAGCGGTCACACAGGGAAGAAACTTCCAGGGAGTATGGTCAAGCCTGGAGATGTCTCTTCACATAAATATACTGGAGCTAAGAGCGATTTACAATGCTCTAAGCCTGGCAAAACCCCTGCTTCAGGGTCAGCCGGTGTTGATCCAGTCGGACAACATCACGGCAGTCGCCCACGTAAACAGACAGGGCGGCACAAGAAGCAGGAGAGCAATGGCAGAAGCTGCAAGGATTCTTCGCTGGGCGGAAAATCATGTGATAGCACTGTCAGCAGTGTTCATTCCGGGAGTGGACAACTGGGAAGCAGACTTCCTCAGCAGACACGATCTACACCCGGGAGAGTAGGGACTTCATCCAGAAGTCTTCCACATGATTGTGAACCGTTGGGAAAAACCAAAGGTGGATATGATGGCGTCTCGCCTCAACAAAAAACTGGACAGGTATTGCGCCAGGTCAAGAGACCCTCAGGCAATAGCTGTGGACGCTCTGGTAACACCGTGGGTGTTCCAGTCAGTGTATGTGTTCCCTCCTCTGCCTCTCATACCAAAAGTACTGAGAATTATACGGCAAAGGGGAGTAAGAACGATACTCGTGGCCCCGGATTGGCCAAGAAGAACTTGGTACCCGGAACTTCAGGAGATGCTCACGGAAGATCCGTGGCCTCTACCTCTAAGACGGGACCTGCTTCAGCAGGGACCGTGTCTATTCCAAGACTTACCGCGGCTGCGTTTGACGGCATGGCGGTTGAACGCCGAATTCTAAGGGAAAAAGGCATTCCGGAAGAGGTCATTCCTACACTGGTAAAAGCCAGGAAGGAGGTGACTGCACAACATTATCACCGCATTTGGAGAAAATATGTTGCGTGGTGTGAGGCCAGGAAGGCCCCCACGGAGGAATTTCAATTGGGTCGATTCCTACATTTCCTGCAAACAGGATTGTCTATGGGCCTCAAATTGGGGTCCATTAAGGTTCAAATTTCGGCCCTGTCGATTTTCTTCCAGAAAGAATTGGCTTCAGTTCCTTGAGTCCAGACTTTTGTAAAAGGAGTACTACATATACAGCCCCCGGTTGTGCCCCCAGTGGCTCCGTGGGACCTTAATGTAGTTTTGGATTTTCTCAAATCCCATTGGTTTGAGCCACTCAAATCGGTGGATTTGAAATATCTTACATGGAAAGTAGCCATGCTACTGGCCCTGGCTTCAGCCAGGAGAGTGTCAGAATTGGCGGCTTTATCGTATAAAAGCCCATATCTGATTTTCCATTCGGACAGGGCAGAACTGCGGACGCGTCCTCAGTTTCTGCCTAAGGTGGTGTCAGCGTTTCACCTGAACCAGCCTATTGTGGTGCCTGCGGCTACTAGCGATTTGGAGGATTCCAAGTTGCTGGACGTTGTCAGGGCATTGAAAATATATATTTCAAGGACGGCTGGAGTCAGAAAATCTGACTCGCTGTTTATACTGTATGCACCCAACAAGCTGGGTGCTCCTGCTTCTAAGCAGACGATTGCTCGTTGGATTTGTAGCACAATTCAACTTGCACATTCTGTGGCAGGCCTGCCACAGCCTAAATCTGTCAAGGCCCATTCCACAAGGAAGGTGGGCTCATCCTGGGCGGCTGCCCGAGGGGTCTCGGCATTACAGCTCTGCCGAGCAGCTACGTGGTCGGGGGAGAACACGTTTGTAAAATTCTACAAATTTGATACCCTGGCTAAAGAGGACCTGGAGTTCTCTCATTCGGTGCTGCAGAGTCATCCGCACTCTCCCGCCCGTTTGGGAGCTTTGGTATAATCCCCATGGTCCTGACGGAGTCCCAGCATCCACTAGGACGTCAGAGAAAATAAGATTTTACTTACCGATAAATCTATTTCTCGTAGTCCGTAGTGGATGCTGGGCGCCCATCCCAAGTGCGGATTGTCTGCAATACTTGTACATAGTTATTGTTACAAAAAATCGGGTTGTTATTGTTGTGAGCCGTCTGTTCAGAGGCTCCTACGTTTGTCATACTGTTAACTGGGTTCAGATCACAAGTTGTACGGTGTGATTGGTGTGGCTGGTATGAGTCTTACCCGGGATTCAAAATCCTTCCTTATTGTGTACGCTCGTTTGGGCACAGTATCCTAACTGAGGCTTGGAGGAGGGTCATAGGGGGAGGAGCCAGTGCACACCACCTGATCCTAAAGCTTTATTTTTGTGCCCTGTCTCCTGCGGAGCCGCTAATCCCCATGGTCCTGACGGAGTCCCAGCATCCACTACGGACTACGAGAAATAGATTTATCGGTAAGTAAAATCTTATTTATTGCCATAATCATAAATCGAATGGATTTTGCCAATTTTGGCTGTAACTTTGCATCATCGTAATCGACACTGGAGTCAGAATCCGTGTCGGTATCTGTGTCAACAATCTGGGATAGTGGGCGCTTATGAGACCCTGACAGTCCCTGCAACATAGGATCAGGCATGGGTTGAAACCCTGACTGTCCCAAAGCTTCTGCCTTGTCTAATCTTTTGTGCAATGAGTTTACACTAGCATTTAAAACATTCCACATATCCATCCAATCAGCTGTCGGCGGAGACACCACATTCATTTGCTCCCGCTCCTCTCTAATATAGCCTTCTTCCTCAGACATGTTGACACACGTGTACCGAAACACTACACACACAGGGAATGCTTTTTCTGAAGACAGTTTCCCCACAAGGCCCTTTGGAGAGACAGAGAGAGAGTATGCCAGCACACCCCCCAGCGCTATATAACCCAGGAATAAAACAGTAACTTAATGTTTGCCCAGTAGTGCTGCTGTATGTAATTTGCGAATTATGTGCCCCCCCCCCCTCTTTTCAACCCTCTTGTCTAACGTGGTATAAGCAGGGTAGAGTCCGGGGAGCTTCCTCTCAGCGGTGCTGTGGAGAAAAAATGGCGCTGGTGAGTGCTGAGGGAGAAGCCCCGCCCCCTCGGAGGCGGGCTTCTGTCCCGCTTAAACTGTAAAATTGGTGGGGGCTTATACATATATAAAGTGCCCAGCTGTATATATGTTATATTTTTGCGAAAGAGGTTTATATTGCTGCCCAGGGCGCCCCCCCTGCGCCCTGCACCCTTACAGTGACCGGAGTATGTGAGGTGTATGGGAGCAAAGGCGCACAGCTGCAGTGCTGTGCGTTACCTCAGTGAAGATCATGAAGTCTTCTGCCGCCTCTGAAGTCTTCTTTTCTTCTCATACTCACCCGGCTTCTATCTTCCGGCTCTGCGAGGGGGACGGCGGCGCGGCTCTGGGACGGACGGCGAGGGTGAGATCCTGCGTACCAATCCCACTGGAGCTAATGGTGTCCAGTAGCCTAAGAAGCAGGACCTTGCAACTCAGATAGTAGGGCTGCTTCTCTCCCCTCAGTCCCTCGATGAGGGAGTCTGTTGCCAGCAGTGCTCCCTGAAAATTAAAAACCTAACAAAATACTTTCTGTCAGAAAGCTCAGGAGAGCTCCTGAAAAGCACCCAGTCTCCACTGGGTACAGTATCAAACTGAGGTCTGGAGGAGGGGCATAGAGGGAGGAGCCAGTGCACACCCAGAACTAAAGTCTTTCTTAAAGTGCCCATGTCTCCTGCGGAGCCCGTCTATCCCCATGGTCCTTACGGAGTCCCCAGCATCCTCTAGGACGTTAGAGAAAATAGGATTTTAATACCTACCGGTAAATCCTTTTCTCTTAGTCCGTAGAGGATGCTGGGCACCCGTCCCAGTGCGTACTGTGTCTGCAGTTATTAAATGGCCCTTAACTCCAGAACATTTATGTGGAGATGAAAACATCCAAGGAAGACTTGACCATCTTCCTTGGATGTTTTCCCCCTGTGTGACTGCTCTCCAGCCTCGGAGGGTTGCATCCGTGGTCCCTAGGATCCCGTCCTGGATCCCGAACCATCGCCCCTCTAGGTGGTGAGAACTGTGCAGCCACCAATGGAGTGAGATTCTGGTCTTGGAAGACAGGATTATCCTCCGGTGCATGTGTAGGTGGGATCCGGACCACTTGTCCAACAGGTCCCACTGGAACACTCTGGCATGGAACCTGCCAAACTGAATGGCCTCGTAGGCCGCAACCATCTTCCCCAGCAACTGAATGCATTGATGGATTAACACTCTTGCTGGTTTCAGAATTTGTTTGACCAGACTCTGGATCTCCAGAGCCTTTCCACTAGAAGAAAACCTCTTCTGTGTCCAGTATCACTCCCAAAAACAACAACCGCGTCATTGGGACCTACTGCGATTTTGGCAAGTTTAGGAGCCAACCATGTTGTTGATGAACTGTCAGGGAGAGTAGATGTTTTGCACCAACTGGTCCCTGGATCTCGCCTTTATCAGGAGATCATCCAAGTACGGGATAATTGTGACTCCTTGCTTGCGAAGGAGGACCATCATTTCCGCCATCACCCTGGTGAAAATCCTCGGAGCCGTGGACAGACCAAACGGCAACGTCTGAAATTGGTAATGACAATCCTGAATTGCAAACCTCAGGTAGCTTGATGCAGTGGCTAAATGGGAACATATAAGTAGGCATCCTTTATGTCTACCAAAACCATGAAATCTCCTTTATCCCCCGGACTGGAGATCACTACCCTGAGAGATTCCATCTTGAAATTGAATTTCTTTAGGTAGAAATTAAGGGATTTCAGATTTAAGATTGGTCTGACTGAGCCGTCCGGCTTCTGGACCACGAAGAGGCTTGAATAAAAACCTTCTCCCTGCTGACTAAGGCTGATTTGAACAATCGGTGAGGGGGAACGTCTTGAAACCCCCAGTTTGTACCCTTGAGACACTATTTGTAAAACCCACGAGTCCAGGTCCGAATGAATCTAGAACTGACTGAAGAGTTTTAGACGTGCCCCCCACTGGTGCGGGCTCCTGCAAGAGAGCCCCAGCGTCATGCAGTGGATTTGGCAGAAGCAGAGGACGATCTCTGCTCCTGCGATCTTGAAGAGGCTACAGACCTCTTCCCTCTTTTCCTTCCTCTACCTGCAAAGAAAGGGGAATCTTAACTTCTTGCATATCTATTGGGCCGAAATGACTGCGTCAGATAATGATGCGTCTTCATCCGTTGAGAGGGAACATAGGGCAAGAAGGATGACTTACCTGCGGGAGCTGCCGAGATCAAATTAACTAGGCCGTCGCCAAACAAGGCTTCACCTTCATAGGGAAGAGACTCCCTTTCTTCTTGGAGTCAGCATCAGCATTCCCTTGGTGAATCCACAATGCCCTCCTATCCGAGACTGCCATGAAATTGGCCCGTGAGCACTTGTGCCCGGTGTAGGATATTTAAATATGTGTAGTTTACTGTATGCAAGGGTTTAAAACCTTTTAGGAACTGAGATCTAAGGTGTATTACATGTAGTTTAAAAAAAACAAAAAAGGTTTATTTTATGGCAGTAGTTTCCAAACTGGGGTTCTTGCACTGGTAGCATAGTTTGGTGGTCCAGGACCAATTAAAATTATTTATACTTTATTAAATTGGCAAAACCATTCCCTCACAACATAACTGAACCTGAGGATGACATGCTATAAACACAATTTACTTAATTTTATATTTTTTTCTGAATTTCTCAATAAAAAAAACTTTGGCCTAGGGGTGCCGTGAAACAAATTTTGATACTCTAGGGCAGGGGTGTCAAACCCATGGGCCGCATGCCGCCCCCAATGCATCCTTTTGTGGCCCACAGGCCGGGGTCCGGCAGGGGTCCGACAGGGGTCCTTTTGTGGCCCGATCACCTTGCTTAGAGCGAGGGCAGGAGAGTGCAGCCAGAGTCTTTGCTTTCTATGTGCGGCACCATCTTCCCGAAGAGATCACCGGGAAGATAGTGCCCCTTCCACTGGCTACAGCACAGGTATACTGGGGTGGGGTAGCAAACGGGGGCCCCAATGGGCCCCTCCAGCAGTCCCTCTACCAAAACACGTCTTTTGGTGGTTTTGCGGTGTTGTTATAACTACATGGTGACGATACTGTAGCACAGAGATTTTCAACCATTTACAACTCACGTCACACAGAACAAGATTTAAATATTGACAAGGCACACTGAAATATAATGGTGATGCATGGTGCAGTATCGTGTCCTAGGATGTCATGTCGCAGCTTCTCCATAGGTAACGCCTGAACAGGCCCGGTGACAGGGGGGACAAAGGGGACACTTGTTCAGGGCTCCAAGTATTAAGAACAGAAATAATGGGGCCACAGTGCCAATATTGCTTTTTAAAGTGTATCCACCAACTGCTCAATTTAAGCAGGAAAACAATTAACAGGCCAACTAAACCCTCCCCCCTCCTTTTACCCCATCACTTTGTCCAGTCCCTGTGGTCAATACTGTATTGCCATTATTATGCATGTTGCTGTGCTGGCCCTTTTCTGAATGTCCCTGCCACCGCCACCGAAGAGCTGGATTGCCCAGTATGAAAACCACCTGCCGGCCTCACTGACGGTCCGAGTCAAAGGCTCCATTTTTTTTAAAGATCCCTCTGCCAAGTTAAGGGGGGGTTGAGGGGGCCCCAGAGATATCAGTGCACTGGGCCCCGAGATTTCTGTTGCTGGCCCTGACCCTCAGGGGCGTATCTACCCCTTGGCCAGGATGGCACTTGCCAGGGGCACCATCCAGCTGTGCCAACCGTGGCTAAGGGATAGAGTTCTGCAGTCTCGAAAGTGCGCTATGGCAATCAGCGTGGGACTGACCAATTAGACGGTGAGGGAAGGATACTGAAATTGTCCCAACCCTGTTACAGTTTGAAACGCCCCTCAACTGCTGTCCACTGCTTCACTCCTAGCTCTGCCCCTTTGAAATTATTAATCCCTACCCCCCGGTAGGCGGAGTTCTCCAGGCCCATACTCAGGAGTCACCACTGCTGTACATTATGTGCCGGTTGTAGAGGCAGAGCGGGGAACATCAGAGAACGCCACAAATTACACAGTGGGCAAGGAGATGGCTGGAGACAGCTGCACAGCCATGCCTTGCAAGTTCGAGAGAGCTGTTGAATTTCAGCACTTCAAGTCAGAGCCTGCCCCCTGCTGCCCAAGCAGTCCGTGACAGTTAGTGTCGAGGAGGGGGGGATTTGTGCATGTGTGCTATCAGTGTGTGTGTGGGGGGGGTGGAGGATGTGTGTGACTGTGAGGGAGCTGTCAGTGTCAGTGGGGAGAGGAGCAGGAGGGAGTTGTCAGTGTGTGGAAGTGATGAGAGTTGTCAGTACTGGGGAAATGTGTGTGTGTGTGTGTGTGTGTACTAGATTTAGGAGTGTGTGTTTGTGAGAGGTTTCAGTTGGGGAATTAGAGTTCATACAGTAATTAAATGTTTTCATATTGAGAACTACATCTCCCAGCATATACAGTGTGCTGGGAAAGCTAACAAGCTTTATTTAAAAGTTTAAAAAACATTGCTTTTATGACTGCAATGGTTAAAAAGGGAGAGCTATAAATCAATTTATCAGTGAATGATCGCAGTTTGAGCTGTTACATTTTACTGAACCACCTATCCCTCCACACTCACTACCTGTCCTCAGGATACATTTACCATCCCGGCAGACGGTATACCGGCGGTCATTTGACCGATGTTGGAATCCTGACACCACTTGGGAGACTGGTGCCGGCACACAGACAGCCAACATCCCGAAGGCGAGTATTGGAGGGAGGGTTAGGACCGGGGGAGCGGGTGTTAGGGAAGGCACTAGGAGGGGGGGGGGGGGTTAGTCCTAGCTGCCACCCCCTGAGGGTTAGCCCTATCCGCCACCCCCCCAGAGGGTTAGGATTAGGTATCATGTGACTGCTGGAATCCCGAGCGCCGGATGCCATACCCAACCCCCTTTACTTTTTCAGGCATTTCTATCTCTCCTCTCTCTATGGTGTTCCGATTGCCCACTTTCCCTTGTGCTTTTCTCTCTCTCTCTCTCTCTCCTTTGTTTAGAGCATCAGTTTCTGTAGTCCACTTTATCCTTATTTTTTCCAGTGTTTCACTATCTCTCTGATGTAATGAGGATGTATGGTCTAGAGGGATCAGTAATGCATTGTACTGTATAGAGGCGTCAGGGATGTAGCGTAGGGTATAGAGGCGTCAGGGATGTAGCGTAGGTTATAGAGTCATCAGGAATGTAGCGTAGGGAATAGAGGCATCAGGGATGTAGCGTAGGGTATAGAGGCGTCAGGGATGTAGCATAGGGAATAGAGGCGTCAGGGATGTAGCGTAGGGAATAGAGGCGTCAGGGATTTAGCTTAGGGAATATAGGCATCAGGGATGTACTAGCAGGTATATAGAGGTCAGTGTACTGTATAGAGGGGTCAGTAATGCAGTGATGGTTATAGAAAGGTCAGTGATGTAGTGTAGGGTATAGAGGGGTCAGTTATGTAGTGTGGGGTAAAGAGGGGTCAGTAAAGATACTAAGCTGAAGTACTTAGAACACTTCTTGAATTAAGACACAACCTGCAAGAAAAAGTATGCAATATGGGTGAAAAGGCAAATGTCAGAGGTCTGATACAAGTAACCAGCTCCACACCTTGTACCACATAGCGTTATGTTAAACTGGGATATGTTCTTTTTTGGTGTGTGTGTGTGTGTGTGTGTGTTTGTTTGTGTGTGTGTGTGTGTGTGTGTGTGTGTGTGTGTGTGTGTGTGGGGGGGGGGGGTGCCAAAGGAAATTTTTGCCATTGGCTCCTTTGGTCTAGAACCAGCCCTGATCACAAAATATTTTTGTCTAAGCAGACTGGACACTGATCAGCGTTGGCTCATTCTCAGCCCCCCGCCCAGCCTCTGCTGCCAACAGACTGCTATTAGCTAGTTAACCTACTGCCTTCCCTATCTATGACACAGACTGCTGCTAATGCTACCAGACTGTTCCCAGTGGCTTCACGCCAACAGTGAATCCCAGCCGATGATGTAGGGCAGCGTGTGGGGGAGGGGGTCAGTTGCTGTGGCTCCAACATGGTAACCGCCAATGGACTGCAATGCTTTATCGAAAGGGGGGGCGCCAGTCCCTTACTTTGCCAGGGGCGCTTGGACCCCTAGCTACACCTCTGTTGACCCTAACCGATACCCCTAAACTAACCATAATTCCTGCAGTAAAAATCCATGTTTCTATGTATATAGGGGGTCATTCCGAGTTGATCGCATGCTGCCGTTGTTCGCTGCGTAGCAATCAGTTGAAAAAAAATGGCTAATCTGTGCATGCGCATGCTCCGTAATGTGCATGCGCATCGTACGGGTACAAAGTCCATTGTGGTTTTGCACTAGTTCTAGCGATTATTCCAATCACAGAACAGGCCACAAGGAGATTGACAGAAAGAGGGCGTTTCTGGGTGTCAACTGACCGTTTTCAGGGAGTGCTTGGAAAAATGCAGGCGTGGCAGAAGAAATGCAGACGTGGCTGGGCATTCGCTGGATGGGTGCGTGACATCAAAAGCCGTCCCTCGGTTGTTAGAATCAACGCACACGAAGTGTAACTACAGTGCTGGTCTTATTTTGAAACGATTTTGCAGGCGCTCTGTTGCTCAAGTGTTCGCACTTCTCCAAAGTGAATATACACTCTCCAGTGGGCAGCGACAATGCGTTTGCATGGCTGCTAAAAACTGCTAGCGAGCAATCAACTCAGAATGACCCCCATAGTGTATTGCAAGAAAATATCTGTAAATCCAATGGTACCGTAAGTGCGGTATATACTCGCACTTCTTTGCGGGGTGAGAACATCTCCCCTAAGTGAAGTCAGCCCTATGAATAGAGTTTGTGTGATCCCTGTGCAGCAGTCACAGAAAGGGTTCATCTCTGCAGTTTGTCACTCAAATTACATTGCTGCATTTTTTCTAGAAGTGGATCTGAGAGCTGTTACCCGCAGACCAGCTACAATAATTATCCTGGGTACTCACTAGACCAGTGGTTCTCAAACTGCACCCTGGGGTGCCTCAGGACACTTGCAGGGGTGCCTTGGATTGGTGGTCCAGGACCAATTCAAAATATTTATAGTTAGTGTTATAGGCAAAACCAGTGCTGTTGGCTGGCAATCATAACATATGTGCACAAGCAGAAGCAAATCCTGTCCCCTACCAAAGGGCCAGTGCTAGGGTGTTTGGCGCCTCCCTGCAAACTATTAATTTGGGCCCTCTCTCCAATACTTAATAAAGGGACAGTGCGCTCCTTAAAAAAAGAAGGTGTGGTATCACAAGGAAGGGGCATGGCCACACAATAGCACCCCAAATCAAAATACGCCACACAGTAGCACTATCTTATTGTCATTACACCGCATGTAATAATAATAATAATAATACCCACAGTCGCAGTGCCCTTTATACACATAACCACCATATCAGTGCAGCTTACACACATAATGCCAACAGTAGCAGTGCCCCTTCTACACATGCCCACGGTGGCAATCCTTTACATGGCAAATATCAACCTGGTTTTGCCATGTAAAGGATTGCCACTTTAAAAACAAACAATCAAAAAAAAAAAAAACAACAGGAAAAAACACAAAATCTCTCACTTTCTGATTCTCACACCCTATTACATTCCTCCCTATATATTTAAATGTTTCTATTACTGTATGTTCCCTCTTCCCTTCTCCAAACTATACACATCAACATTTTTTAGTATTTCCAGGTAAGTTTTGTGATGTAGGCCATGCACAATTTTAGTTGCCCTAATGTATTTACAGCCTTCTGGAGATATGGCTTCTGGAACTGAACACAGGATTCTAAATGTGGCTGTACCAAGGACCTATACAGTGGCATTACAGGTTGAGTATCCCTTATCCAAAATGCTTGGGACCAGAGGAATTTTGGATATCGGATTTTTCTGTATTTTGGAATAATTGCATACCATAACGAGATATTATGGTGATGGGACCTAAATCTAAGCACAGAAGGCATTTATGTTTCATATACACCTTATACACACAGCCTGAAGGTCATTTTAGCCAATATTTTTTATAACTTTGTGCATTAAACAAAGTGTGTGTACATTCACAGAATTCATTTATGTTTCATATACACCTTATACACACAGTCTGAAGTTCATTTAATACAATATTTTTAATAACTTTGAGTATTAAACAAAGTTTGTGTACACTGAGCCATCAAAACACAAAGGTTTCACTATCTCAGTCTCACTCAAAAAAGTCCGTATTTCGGAATATTCCGTATTTCGGAATATTTGGATATGGGATACTCAACCTGTATTACTTTTTTCTGCTACTGGTTCTTTAACCTATGCAAACAAGCATCTGACTTGCCTTTCCTATTGCTTTGTTACATTGCTTACCTGAAATAGTAATACTTAGATAGCTTTCCTCTTGCCATTATAATGCCCTTAATATTATAGTTAGCCTTTGCATTTTTGAGACGTGTATGATTTTGCATTTTTTGGCATTAAATGTTGCCATGTTCTTGACCATTCCTCTAGTCCAGGGGCGGAACTGCCAGAGACAACGGAGTCAGTTGCCGCCGGGCTCCAGCCCTAAAGGGGCTTCCTCCATTGCCCCCCGGCTGTTACAAGCCCTTCCTACTAAATAGACAAAGGCGCTACCAGCAGGGTCTCGCAGTTTGTACATTCCATGCCGTAACACCCTTCTTTCCACCTTCACAATGAAGCTATTGGTACTTTGCAAAAAAAAAAATTATTAGCATTGCAACTCAGCAGATCAATGCAGTGTGCAGCCACACACTCCATATATCTGCTCAGCCACAAAGCTGATTATTTCTTCACAAAGTACAAGGTGAGCTCCAAATAGAATTCTCTAGCTTAGATTATACCTTTCTATGCAAGGGTAAATAGCTCAATTGTTTGACTGCAATGCCACAGGAAATGGTTTGGATCCAAGACAGTGTGACTGAATAATAAAGAAACCTTAAGATGAGTTCATGAATGTTGTATAAGTATTAGTGAGAGAAGGGGTCAGGAGCATGCTAGGCTGCAAAAAATAAGGTAGGCTGCAAGTGAAAGTAATGATCTCCTATATATTTTCCCAGATCTGTCACTCTGTGTGGCTAACTCTGGGGGAAGTCACAGCAATGGGCGGAGACGGCAACTGCAGGACGATACACCAGTGCCAGCAGCAGACCGTAACAAAGTGACAGATCAGGGAGAATATATAGGAGGTAGGGAGGTGGCCATGGTACATGGCTGGCCAAGGGACACTAGCTCATGTACCCCTTTATCACTGAGGCTGGCCACCAAGGATGGACCTGTCACCAGTGCACATGCAATAACCTCTTCTGCTGCCCTCTTTGCAACTCAGATTGCCCAGTGCTCCCCTTCGCTAACAGTCCACAAAGTTTCCCCATCTCACGATCTGCCTCCTCACCCCCACTTTCATCTCTACAGCACACGCGCATATCATACAAGATCCCATCATGCGTACGTAGGTCTGAAATGCAGGAGGGAGGTTGGGGGGAGATTGGCATGCGCCAGCAACACCACACAGCTCACTGTGACCACAGTGGAGAGGCGCTGCAACAGGACAATACACCAACCTCAGAGCAAGGAACTGCGTCGGTCAGGAGGAGAACTATTTCAATAGCATAAAAAGGTTAATGCGTCCCACCCTATGGACACCAGACTCATCAAGTCACTGTTGCCAGAGTCTCATACAATGACTCTGAACCTCTAAGCACACTATTTGACTGTCCACACCCTGCTGTGCCTATTACCCATCTCCTCCACCACCCTCAACACTGACCCACACATCATTCACCCACAAAGATACAATAAAGGTAGTTTGGATAAATTAGCTAAATGAAATGGATTTAACCAATTTATCTAAATGACCATTTTTGGATGTTTTCCAGTGTTTGTGAGCAAATGGTCAATTGTAATTTGCTGCCACATATTAGCATAATTTTGTTTCAACTAGAAAAAAAAATTGGACAGATAATCTAAGTGTGGATCCAGTTTAAAGGTCCGTATTCACGGCCCGATTTTGGGGAGAGATGTGTGCTGAGCGAACTGCTCAGCACACATCTCTCCCCCCGCTCAGCACAGCGTGATGTGTGCTGAGCGTACGGGGGGTGGGGGGGGCGCTCATTTCACCCCCTGTGTAGGGCATTCTGTGTGTATCCAGCTTAACAGGAGTGAGCATCATACAACTACTGACTTGCGAGTAACTATACAGCAGCTCCATACCTTGTGACTTGAAGAAACACCAGTTAACCCCGGGAATGCTGCAGTCAAAGCAACAATTCCTCTTCTTACATTCCGCTGCACTTATTGTGGGGTAGCCGCAATCCCTTCTGCTGTACGGTTCCACATTACATTGTTTCTTGTCACTTCCTGTTGATGCAGTAAGGAAACATCCAAGAATTACAGCAGCTTAGTTTTTTTTTTTTTTTAACTGGGGCAATTTAGCTAGATCACAGGGCAATTTAGCTCCTTTGGTCCTTTTTTAGGACCAGTTAATCAGACAGTTGAGCAAACTGAAAAACAGCTAACAGGAAATTTCCACTTAAATGGTATTTTCTAATCTTATCTGACCATGACTAAGAATAAAGGATACACAAGATAAACTCTTAGAGCCATGGACCTTATCCATGTTTAAGCTCCATCAAATCTGTAATCAATAGCACTACATGCTCCCACTTTACCACTGTACTATATACTCTACCTGTGTTTTTAAGGTAAAAACACCATTTAACCCCAGTGACACTTGAATTAAAGCAGCAGCCTCTGGAATAGCATTCCTTAGCATTAATCCCAGGAAATCTGCAATCTTCACGCTCTTTGATAGCCATGCTACATTGCTGTTTACTTGGATGGAGCAGAGAGCACAACATCAGGACATAGGAAATATTACAATGCATGATAAGAAAGGTGTGAGCTCTACAGCAAGGCCTCTAACCCTTTGCCAGTGCCAAATACATAGGGCTTAACTCAGATCTGATCACAGCAGCAAATTTATTAGCTAAAACCATGTACACTGCAGGGGGGGGGGGTATATAATATGTGCAGAGAGAGTTAGATTTTGGTGCGGTGTGTTCAAACTGAAATCTAAATTGCAGTGTAAAAACAAAACAGCCAGTATTTACCCTGCACACAAACAATATAACCCACCTAAATCTCTCTGCAAATGTTATATCTGCCCCCCCCCCCCCCCCCCCATCCCTGCAGTGCACATGGTTTTGCCCACTAGCTAACAAATTTGCTGCATCTGGGAATTACAGCAGCTTAATATTTCTTTTTACAGAAGGTTCAGCAAATTAAATTATTTAGTGAAATACTGTAATCATAACAGTTACAGGGATATTGTAGGTAGATTTATTGTCAGTGGATAAATGTAAAAATTAAACCCTTAGGCATAGTTCCAAAATGCTGTCATTGCAATCCAGATTTTAAGGATATCATGCTTGAGCACAGGTGACTTAATTAGAACTTCGGTCAATGTGAATTAACCATTGGACTCAACCATGGTTATCCTTAAAACCCAGGGGTCTATTTAAGATCGATCTTAATCGATGTTGGGCTTCCAGGTTGAAAAAAACACACACATTTACTAACATTTTAAAATTTATATAAAAAAATCATCTGTTCGTAAATGCAGTGCACATGGTTTTGCCCAACTGCTAACAAAAATCCTGCTGCGATCAACTCAGAATTACCCCCCATGGCCCTCATTCCGAGTTGTTCGCTCGCAAGCTGCTTTTAGCAGCATTGCACACGCTAAGCTGCCGCCTACTGGGAGTGAATCTTAGCATCTTAAAATTGCGAACGAAAGATTTGCAATATTGCGATAAGACATCTCTGTGCAGTTTCTGAGTAGCTCGAGACTTACTCTGCCAGTGCGATCAGTTCAGTGCTTGTCGTTCCTGGTTTGACGTCATAAACACACCCAGCGTTCGCCCAGACACTCCTCCGTTTCTCCAGCCACTCCCGCGTTTTTCCCAGAAACGGTAGCATTTTTTCCCACACGCCCCTAAAGCGGCCTGTTTCCGCCCAGAAACACCCACTTCCTGTCAATCACATTACGATCACCAGAACGATGAAAAAACCGTGAGTAATATTCCTAACTGCATAGCAAATTTACTTGGCGCAGTCGCAGTGTGAACATTGCGCATGCGCATTAAGCGGAAAATCGCTGCGATGCGAAGAAAATTACCGAGCGAACAACTCGGAATGACCACCTATGTGCACTGCAGGGAAGGCAGATTTAACATGTGCAGAGAGAGTTAGATTTGGGTGTGGTGTGTTCAATCTGCAATCTAATTTGCAGTGTAAAAATAAAGCAGTCAGTATTTACCCTGCACAGAAACAAAATAACTCACCCAAATCTAACTCTTTCTGCACATGTTATATCTGCCTCCCCTGCAGTACACATGGTTTTGCCCAACTGCTAACAAAATTCCTGCTGCGATCATCTTGGAATTACCCCCATCGATTGATGTTTTCACACTGCTCGTGTATATAAGACATATAGGGCCTAATACAGTTTGGATCGTAATACGCGTTCCAACCGCAAAAACTATGAAGAGGATGGGGGCATATACGCAGGGTCCATCCTGTGCGTGTGCCTACATTTTCTCCGGGTGCCCCGCAGAAAATGCGAATGCCTCTGCCTGTCAATCAGTAGAGGGCGTACCTTCGCAGGTATATCGCGATCATGAGCCATGTCTCCCATTTTTGTCATTATAGGTGCTCTGTGAGCTGCTGGCCATGCCCCAGCCCCTCTGTCTCCCGTGAATAGACATTGAGGCTTATTCAGACCAGATCGCTTCAATTTATTTTCACCCAGCGGGCAATCTGGTCTGCACTGCACATGCGTATGCGCCACAATGCGTAAGTGCGACGGTCCGGAGATCACAAGAAGATTGACAAGAAGAGGGTGTTTGTGTGGGTGGCAACTGAATGTTTCTAGGGAGTGTCCGGAAAAACACTGGAGGGACCCGGCGTTTTGTGGGAGGATTTGTGACGTCACCTCAATGGCTGAGTAAGTGCTGAGCTGTGCAGCTCTTGTGCACATGTGATCACACACCTGCACAGCAAATTTTCCCTTCCGCTGTAGGCGGCAACTACCTGATTACAGGGATGCAAAAAACACACCCTAGCGATCAGGTCTGAATTACCCACAATGTGCATATTTGCAGAGCAACAAGCTACAGGGAGCCTTCCACCCCCCCCCCCCCCCCACCTTCCACATGGGAAGGGGGGGGGGTTGTTTGGGTTATCTGGACATTCCCCCAAAAAGTGACTGTCCTGCAAAAATTGGGATAGTTGGGAGGTATGTTCAAATACATTTATTGTTTTGCATGCAGGGTAAATACTGGCTTCTTTGACATTTAGCCACAAATGCTGCACAGCTGAATTACAGTATTACACTGCAATTAACAGTTATGCTAGGACATTCCCCCTCCCAAATCTACCTCTCTGCATGTTACATCTGTCCCACAGTGGCGTGCGGTGAGGTCAGTGGCTAGTGAGGCACTACAGCCATAATGTCCGCCGAATCCTGCCGATGACCCTTAGCCAATGCCCGCTACTGCCTCTGAGCCGATACCCGCTGCCACCGCCAATGGCTTACAAACTCGCCCACAATCAACTGACCCAGCCCTCCACCACTAATTTCTATCTCAGTCCGATGCCGCCAATGCCCGCTGCCTGCCTGCTCATTGTTCTCGTTATATATTATAAATTTTTAAAGAAAAAAAAAATGAGTGTTTGGGACTGGGAAGGGTGAGGGAGGAGGACATGAATGCAATTTTGTTGTCCAGGGCTTCCATTAACTTAAAGGAGAAGGGTCTGAATGGGTTAAAAAAAAATGTGTGAGGTCCCCCCTCCTTAGTATAACCAGCCTCGGGCTCTTTGAGCCGGTCCTGGTTATTTAAATACTGGGGGAAAAATTGGACAGGGGTTCCCCGTATTTAGACAACTAGCACCGGGCTCTTAGACCGGTCCAGGTTCCAAAAAAACGTGAGAAAATAGATGTAGGGGTCCCCCATATTTTTAAAACCAGCACCGGGCTCCACTAGCCAGAGAGATAATGCCACAGCCGGGGGACACTTTTATGTAGGTCCCTGCGGCCCTGGCATTACCCCTCCAACTAGTCACCCCTGGCCGGGGTTCCCTGGAGGGGGTGGTCTTCTGTATACCGGCGGTCGGGCTCCCGGCGCTCAGTATACCGGCGCCGGGAGCCCGACCGCCGGCATACCGACACTTATTTTCCCTCGTGGGGGTCCACGACCCCCATAGAGGGAGAATAAAATAGTGTGGCGCGCTTAGCGCGCCACCGTGCCCATAGCGTGGCGAGCGCAGCGAGCCCGCAAGGGGCTCATTTGCGCTCGCCACACTGTCGGTCAGCCGGCGGTCGGGCTCCCGGCGCCGGTATGCTGGGCGCCGGGAGCCCGACCGCCGGCCAGCCGTAGTGAACCCCCTGGAGGAGTGGGGACCCCTTAAATCAAGAGGTTCCTCCCCTCGAGGCACCCAAGGGCCAGGGGTGAAGCCCGAGGCTGTCCCCAGCACCCCTGGGTGGTGGGTGCCGGGCTGATAGCCATGTGTGTAAAAAAAGAATATTGTTTTTTCGTTGTGGAACTACAAGGCCCAGCAAGCCTCCCCCGCTTGCTGGTACTTGGAGAACCTCAAGTACCAGCAGGCGGGGAAATAACGGGCTTGCTGGTACCTGTAGTTCTACAACAACAAAAAATACCCAAATAAAAACACAAACACACACAGCGTGACAGTAAAATTATTGAGACAGGCTGTAGCATGTGGGTGCATGTAACCCTATAAAAGTGATGGATTGGGTGACTATTACAATACCCACTGTTGCTGTCTGAAAAATGATGGATTTATAGATTGCTCTGCCGAGACATGTTTTTTTCTAAAATGCACCACAGGTATGGATGGATAGTATACTTGACGACACAGAGGTAGGTAGAGCAGTGGCCTACTGTACCGTAATGCTATATATTATATTATTTATTATTATTATTATTATTATCCTTTATTTATATGGCGCCACAAGGGTTCCGCAGTGCCCAATTACAGAGTACATAAACAAATAATCAAACAGGAAAACAGCAACTTACAGTTGACGACAATATAGGACAAGTACAGGGTAAATAAACATAGCTACATCAGCAGATGACACTGGAATAAGTATCAGGTGGCAGAAGACTGCTGGATTTGGTGCAGCTGAAGATTATTAAAGTAAGAAAAGAGTAAGCACATGAGGGAAGAGGGCCCTGCTCGTGAGAGCTTACATTCTAAAAGAGAGGGGTAGACAGACAGGGGTGAGACAGATGGGGTACATAGAGAGCATGGAACAGAGGTTTAGGATGAGATTTGGCTGGGTTTGGTGAAGAAGTGGGTCTTGAGAGCCCGTTTGAAGTTTTGTAGAGAGGTGGAGAGTCTGAGGGGGAGAGGTAGGGAATTCCAGAGAAGTGGTGCAGCACGTGAAAAATCTTGGAGGTAGGAGTGGGAGGAAGTAATCCGTAGGCAGGAGAGTCGGTGTGCATTAGCAGAGCGAAGAGGACGGGTGGGAGTGTAAAGCGAGATAAGATCAGAGATGTAGATGGGAGAGGAGTGGGTGAGGGCTTTGTAAGCAAGTGTGAGAAGCTTGAAATGGATTCTGAAAGGGAAGGGGAGCCAGTGAAGGACTAGTAAGAGAGGAGAGGTGGACGTAGTGCGTTTGGTGAGGAAAATGAGCCGGGCAGCAGCATTGAGGATAGATTGGAGTGGAGAGAGGTATTTGTCAGGAATGCCAGTCAGGAAGAGATTACAGCAGTCCAGTCTGGAGATGACCAGTGAGTGGATAAGAGTCTTAGTAGCATCCTGGGTCAGAAAAAGTCTGATCCTGGAAATATTTTTTAGATGAAAACGGCAGGTTTGTGAGAGGTGCTGAATGTGTCGTTTGAAGGAGAGGGAGGAGTCAAGGATTACTCCAAGACAGCGCGCTTGGGGGGTAGAGGAGATAGTAGTGCCATCAATAGATAATGAGATTGTAGGAGGTGAGATTATGCGGGAGGGAGGGAAGATGATCAGCTCGGTCTTAGACATGTTAAGTTTAAGAAAGCGCTGGGACATCCAGGAAGAGATAGCAGAGAGACAGTTGGAGATACGAGTGAGGAGAGTAGGGGAGAGGTCTGGAGAGGAAAGATAGATTTGAGTGTCATCAGCATAGAGATGATATTGGAAACCAAAAGAACTAATGAGCTTACCTAGTGAGGACGTATAGAGAGAGAAGAGAAGAGGACCAAGGACAGAACCTTGGGGTACCCCTACAGTTAGTGGAAGTGAGGGGGAGGTGGAGTCATGAGAGGAGACAGAGAATGAATGGTCAGAAAGGTAGGACGACAACCAAGAGAGGGCAGTGTTACGCAGACCAATGGAGTGAAGGATTTGCAGTAGGAGAGGATGGTCCACAGTGTCAAAAGCAGCAGAGAGATCAAGTAGAATAAGTAGAGAGTAGTGTCCCTTAGATTTAGCAGCATGGAGGTCATTGCATACTTTTGTAAGGGCAGTTTCAGTGGAGTGGAGAGGACGGAAGCCAGACTGGAATGGGTCAAGCAGTGAGTGTGAGGAAAGAAAGGAAGTAAGGCGGTTGTAGACAATACGCTCAAGGAGTTTGGAGGCAAAAGGGAGGAGAGAGATGGGTCGGTAGTTGGATAGAGTGTTTGGATCAAGGGTAGGTTTTTTAAAAATAGGAGAGATGAGAGCGTGCTTGAAGGCAGAGGGGACAGTGCCTGATGAGAGGGAGAGATTGAGAAGGTGGGAAAGATGGGAACAAGCAGAAGAAGAGAGGTGGCAAAGGAGGCGGGAGGGGATAGGGTCAAGTGGGGAGGTGGTGAGGGGACAGGAACGAATGAGGGCCATGACTTCCTCTCCAGATGCATGGGAGAAAGATGACAGAGTTGGTGCGAGGGATGGGGAGGGTTGGTAAGGGATGGGAGAAGGCTGGTTACTGATAGTCTGGTGTGATGTGATGTCCTGATGTATGGAGTCAATTTTGGATGTGAAGTAAGTGGCAAAGTCAAGAGCAGAGAGTGAGGAAGGGAGACGAGGTGGAGGTGGGCAGAGGAGTGAGTTGAGAGTGGCAAAGAGGCGCCGGGGGTTGGAAGACTGGGAGGAGATGAGGTTCTTGAAGTATGACTGTTTAGCAAGAGAAAGGGCAGCACTGAAGGATGAGAGCATAAGTTTGAAATGGAGGAAGTCTGCCTTAGAGCGTGATTTCCTCCAGTGTCGCTCAGCAGTACATGAGCATTTTTGCAGATATCTGGTGCATTTGGTGTGCCAGGGTTGAGGTGTTAATTTGCAAGGGTGAATAGTGGTTGGTGGAGCAACAGAGTCAAGAGCAGAAGTAAGGGAAGCATTGTATGTGGAAGTGGCTTGTTCAGGGCATGAGAGAGAGAGAATAGGAGAGAGAAGTGAGTCAAACAGGGAGGAAAGGAATGTGGTGTCAATAGCTTCAATGTTACGCTTAGTGATGGTAGCCTTAGGAGGTAGAGATGGGGAAGTCGAGAGAGATAGGTTGAAGGAGAGCAGGTGGTGGTCAGAGAGGGGAAATGGGGAGTTGGAAAAATCAGAAATATCACAGCGGTGAGTGAAGACCAGATCCAGTGAGCTCCCATTCACATGGGAGGGTGAGGAGGTCCACTGGGAGAGACCAAGTGAAGAGGTGAGGTTAAGGAGTTTAGAGGCAGGGGATTGTGTGGGGATGTCAATAGGGATGTTGAAATCGCCTAGGATAATGGTGGGAATGTCAGAAGAGAGGAAGTGAGGAAGCCAGGAAGCAAAGTTATGGAGTCAAATCCCCATAGGAGGGGGAAAAGAAAAAGAAACCAGATACATTTAAGGTGCACTCATCCAACTACTGAATCATTAATACAATTATTATTATGACACACATATATCCCCAATAATAGTATCAAGTAGGGGCTTGAATGCTCAGTGATCTTAATTACTATAGAGGTTTATTTAATTGTGTATTTATACGGGACTCAATTGTCCTTTATTGAAAATAGAGCGAAATATTAAAATTCATAAAATAAAGAATAAATAGAGGGTGACAGAAAGTAAACTAATGTGAATAAAGATTTAAAAACAAAGCTAATGTGTGTCTCCCTTCATATATTTTATTGTGTTTATTACAGTTGTGCACTTGCACACATATATTTGCGCAGCACTGTAACAGTGCTATACTTATATGAGACCTGCAGTTTTTGTATTCATTTGAGCCTGCTATGCTGTGATAGAGGGAGATCTGCTGTCTCGCTAGAAAGTTGCAAACTGTTACATAAATTGTAACCAGATTATATTTAAGTAAGAATATGCAACACAAGATCTCCACTCCTGCCCCTTAGGCTGTGAATATGGTTACTTGTTTCTGATATTATGAATTAAGGAGTGAAACAAGGTTGCTGAATATGTAACCTTTGCCTGAAACTCTGAGATGTCATATGGTGCAGGAAATGCTGATATATTATTGTGTTAGAGGGGACTAATAGGGATAATTCCACTGACCTTTATTCACAGCTAACTATTGCAATTAAAGTGCTCTCTGACCTCAGTTACTATTGTTACTGATGCTCAGATACATGTACAAGGTAAATGGATTAAACTATATCCCATGTGATGTTAATAGTATACCATAGTGTTCCACACTGTTCATGTGAGATGGTATAACGTATGTATTTAAGCAGCAGTCATTACTGATGCTCTGCAAGAATTAAATTATGTCCATGCTGGGCATGTTAATAACATTTAAGTATTAGAGGTCATAATCAGATATGTTATAGATTATACATGTCCCAGAGGGTCATGCCCCAATTTGTCAGCAGACTGCAGTGTACATACAATGACGTTAAATATCCACTAAATACAGGGACAATCCAGTGCCTGGCATTGACACCTGTGGTCACACTTATTTATTATTAATATCAGCTCTCCCACAGCACACAAATTAACAGTGTATGAATATATTTTCAAACTGATCTCTAACCCCTAAGATCTCTATTATCTATTAATAGTGTCAGCTATCCCACAGTATATAAAAGGAGCTTCAGGTATATAAATGTATTAGCAGACTCCTCTCTACTATATGCAGGTTTGGCTTCTATTGCCACACTATAGGTCTCATAGGTATACTATATATCATTAGCACAACATTAAACATGAATACTGAAACGGGAGCACATAGCTAAAGCCTATGCGCATTTCACTCCTAACGAGCTTCCTCAGGGCACTATAGTAAACGGCGCCCGCCGGACTAGAAAGTTTTATAGGAGAAGGGGAACAGTGATAGGGCGTGAGAAGCGTAGCCAGCCAATGCCCGCTCATCTCAGTCATTTCAAACCAGACCAAGACAAGAGAGCCGTTAGCGGTTCATCCGTTCCTGAGCCGCTAAGTCGAACACTCGTAAATGCCGTCAGCTGAATTCCACAGCCGCGGCATTGATTACATGCTGAGAGTAACATTCCCCATAATTGGGAGTTAATGGGTATATGGTTAGCACATGTGTCTATGTGTTAATGTTAGATACTCTACCATGATGAAGCAAGATATATATGATTAATCTTATCTATTAGTCTGCAGTTAAACCATCCATCCATTATTGCCCACATTATGACACACTGTCTCAAACGGTTTAAATATACATATGTATGTAATGATAAAAGGTAACAATGTATTACTTCTGTACTGACAATAAAAAATGCGGGGAAAGATTTCCATTATCGATATATAAGTGTATATACCATATTATCAAAAATATATGTGTCTTCAAATAGATAAATAAATAATAATAAATGAGTGCAAAACATAGCCCCAATAGGATGGAATGTATTGCACTACAAATACAAGACTTAACCTAAGTGAGAAAAATAAAATAAAATGTGTGAATATGTATAATTAATGTGGATAATGATAACGTGCACGTGGATACATGTGCAAAAATTTTTTTGGTGACACACTCCATACTAAATTAAAACATCAAAGTGAAAAAAGCAAAAAAACTATCCATTAAAAATTACATCATGTAATAAGTGCATGTGATTTTAATGTGTGGTATTAGTGTAATGTTACTTAATATAAAGTGTGAGGAGAAATATATATCCCCAGGCTGCAGAGTATGTTAGATACGCTCTTTATTAATCTGTCATGTGGACATAGTGAAGGTGATCAGTAATATATACTTCTAATAGTGACATAGTGAAAGTGACTGGTGATATATACTTTTAGTGGCAGGTTATCTTGTGCCACAAAGATATCCTGTATTCATTTATAATCCGTACATAACATTGATATAGGATCCATACATATATTAATTAAACGAAAAAGCTTCCAAAATATTCCCCCGATATTGCGTATTCTATACCCCTTATTGAGATTGAATAAAAGATTATGAACATACTGTTTGATATAATGTAGACAAAATAAGATGTGGATTAGCTCCATAGTGATAAAAAATGATGAATTATTATTTATTTGAAATAACAATAATAATTTTTCTATCATGCCCCATATAATGTGCCTTACCATTCTATACTTCCCATATGAGAAACATCTCTTATCCAAGAAAGGAACCATATGATCTATCCGAACACAGGTAAGTATTCTTTTTTAGATGTAATAAATGGAGTACTCTTACACAGGTAAGTATTTAATTTTAGTTGTGATAAATAATAATGGATACTATGGATATCCTTAATAAGTTGGAAGGAATAACTCTCTCATCAAATACTTGGTTATGTGTCTGCGATGTTGAATCCTTGTACACTAGTATTAGCCATGACAATGGGATCAAAGCAGTGCAATATTTTCTAGATATGGGTGTACACCAAGACTTTAACAACTTCCTTATACAGCTCTTAGAATTCGTTCTAACAAAAAATTTCTTCACCTTTGATGACAAATACTTCCTCCAGGTACGGGGGACTGCGATGGGCAGCACTTGTGCGCCCACGTATGCGAACCTGTACCTGGGGTGGTGGGAGAAAGAACTCGTGTTTAATGTACCTAATGAGAAGTATACAGAGCATATCATCGGGTGGCATAGGTACATAGACGATATTCTGGTCCTATGGGAAGGTGAACGTGAATTACTCGAGGAATTCATTCAATCACTTAATGATAATACTCTGGGCCTTATACTTACATCAGACATAAATTTGAATGAGGTCAACTTCTTGGACTTGAAGATCTCTAAAACGATGAATGGAGAAATTGATACTGATATCTTCCGTAAAAAGACGGCAACAAATAGTATCCTGCATAGTTTTTTTGCTTTTTTCACTTTGATGTTTTAATTTAGTATGGAGTGTGTCACCAAAAAATTTTTTGCACATGTATCCACGTGCACGTTATCATTATCCACATTAATTATACATATTCACACATTTTATTTTATTTTTCTCACTTAGGTTAAGTCTTGTATTTGTAGTGCAATACATTCCATCCTATTGGGGCTATGTTTTGCACTCATTTATTATTATTTATTTATCTATTTGAAGACACATATATTTTTGATAATATGGTATATACACTTATATATCGATAATGGAAATCTTTCCCCGCATTTTTTATTGTCAGTACAGAAGTAATACATTGTTACCTTTTATCATTACATACATATGTATATTTAAACCGTTTGAGACAGTGTGTCATAATGTGGGCAATAATGGATGGATGGTTTAACTGCAGACTAATAGATAAGATTAATCATATATATCTTGCTTCATCATGGTAGAGTATCTAACATTAACACATAGACACATGTGCTAACCATATACCCATTAACTCCCAATTATGGGGAATGTTACTCTCAGCATGTAATCAATGCCGCGGCTGTGGAATTCAGCTGACGGCATTTACGAGTGTTCGACTTAGCGGCTCAGGAACGGATGAACCGCTAACGGCTCTCTTGTCTTGGTCTGGTTTGAAATGACTGAGATGAGCGGGCATTGGCTGGCTACGCTTCTCACGCCCTATCACTGTTCCCCTTCTCCTATAAAACTTTCTAGTCCGGCGGGCGCCGTTTACTATAGTGCCCTGAGGAAGCTCGTTAGGAGTGAAATGCGCATAGGCTTTAGCTATGTGCTCCCGTTTCAGTATTCATGTTTAATGTTGTGCTAATGATATATAGTATACCTATGAGACCTATAGTGTGGCAATAGAAGCCAAACCTGCATATAGTAGAGAGGAGTCTGCTAATACATTTATATACCTGAAGCTCCTTTTATATACTGTGGGATAGCTGACACTATTAATAGATAATAGAGATCTTAGGGGTTAGAGATCAGTTTGAAAATATATTCATACACTGTTAATTTGTGTGCTGTGGGAGAGCTGATATTAATAATAAATAAGTGTGACCACAGGTGTCAATGCCAGGCACTGGATTGTCCCTGTATTTAGTGGATATTTAACGTCATTGTATGTACACTGCAGTCTGCTGACAAATTGGGGCATGACCCTCTGGGACATGTATAATCTATAACATATCTGATTATGACCTCTAATACTTAAATGTTATTAACATGCCCAGCATGGACATAATTTAATTCTTGCAGAGCATCAGTAATGACTGCTGCTTAAATACATACGTTATACCATCTCACATGAACAGTGTGGAACACTATGGTATACTATTAACATCACATGGGATATAGTTTAATCCATTTACCTTGTACATGTATCTGAGCATCAGTAACAATAGTAACTGAGGTCAGAGAGCACTTTAATTGCAATAGTTAGCTGTGAATAAAGGTCAGTGGAATTATCCCTATTAGTCCCCTCTAACACAATAATATATCAGCATTTCCTGCACCATATGACATCTCAGAGTTTCAGGCAAAGGTTACATATTCAGCAACCTTGTTTCACTCCTTAATTCATAATATCAGAAACAAGTAACCATATTCACAGCCTAAGGGGCAGGAGTGGAGATCTTGTGTTGCATATTCTTACTTAAATATAATCTGGTTACAATTTATGTAACAGTTTGCAACTTTCTAGCGAGACAGCAGATCTCCCTCTATCACAGCATAGCAGGCTCAAATGAATACAAAAACTGCAGGTCTCATATAAGTATAGCACTGTTACAGTGCTGCGCAAATATATGTGTGCAAGTGCACAACTGTAATAAACACAATAAAATATATGAAGGGAGACACACATTAGCTTTGTTTTTAAATCTTTATTCACATTAGTTTACTTTCTGTCACCCTCTATTTATTCTTTATTTTATGAATTTTAATATTTCGCTCTATTTTCAATAAAGGACAATTGAGTCCCGTATAAATACACAATTAAATAAACCTCTATAGTAATTAAGATCACTGAGCATTCAAGCCCCTACTTGATACTATTATTGGGGATATATGTGTGTCATAATAATAATTGTATTAATGATTCAGTAGTTGGATGAGTGCACCTTAAATGTATCTGGTTTCTTTTTCTTTTCCCCCTCCTATGGGGATTTGACTCCATAACTTTGCTTCCTGGCTTCCTCACTTCCTCTCTTCTGACATTCCCACCATTATCCTAGGCGATTTCAACATCCCTATTGACATCCCCACACAATCCCCTGCCTCTAAACTCCTTAACCTCACCTCTTCACTTGGTCTCTCCCAGTGGACCTCCTCACCCTCCCATGTGAATGGGAGCTCACTGGATCTGGTCTTCACTCACCGCTGTGATATTTCTGATTTTTCCAACTCCCCATTTCCCCTCTCTGACCACCACCTGCTCTCCTTCAACCTATCTCTCTCGACTTCCCCATCTCTACCTCCTAAGGCTACCATCACTAAGCGTAACATTGAAGCTATTGACACCACATTCCTTTCCTCCCTGTTTGACTCACTTCTCTCTCCTATTCTCTCTCTCTCATGCCCTGAACAAGCCACTTCCACATACAATGCTTCCCTTACTTCTGCTCTTGACTCTGTTGCTCCACCAACCACTATTCACCCTTGCAAATTAACACCTCAACCCTGGCACACCAAATGCACCAGATATCTGCAAAAATGCTCATGTACTGCTGAGCGACACTGGAGGAAATCACGCTCTAAGGCAGACTTCCTCCATTTCAAACTTATGCTCTCATCCTTCAGTGCTGCCCTTTCTCTTGCTAAACAGTCATACTTCAAGAACCTCATCTCCTCCCAGTCTTCCAACCCCCGGCGCCTCTTTGCCACTCTCAACTCACTCCTCTGCCCACCTCCACCTCGTCTCCCTTCCTCACTCTCTGCTCTTGACTTTGCCACTTACTTCACATCCAAAATTGACTCCATACATCAGGACATCACATCACACCAGACTATCAGTAACCAGCCTTCTCCCATCCCTTACCAACCCTCCCCATCCCTCGCACCAACTCTGTCATCTTTCTCCCATGCATCTGGAGAGGAAGTCATGGCCCTCATTCGTTCCTGTCCCCTCACCACCTCCCCACTTGACCCTATCCCCTCCCGCCTCCTTTGCCACCTCTCTTCTTCTGCTTGTTCCCATCTTTCCCACCTTCTCAATCTCTCCCTCTCATCAGGCACTGTCCCCTCTGCCTTCAAGCACGCTCTCATCTCTCCTATTCTTAAAAAACCTACCCTTGATCCAAACACTCTATCCAACTACCGACCCATCTCTCTCCTCCCTTTTGCCTCCAAACTCCTTGAGCGTATTGTCTACAACCGCCTTACTTCCTTTCTTTCCTCACACTCACTGCTTGACCCATTCCAGTCTGGCTTCCGTCCTCTCCACTCCACTGAAACTGCCCTTACAAAAGTATGCAATGACCTCCATGCTGCTAAATCTAAGGGACACTACTCTCTACTTATTCTACTTGATCTCTCTGCTGCTTTTGACACTGTGGACCATCCTCTCCTACTGCAAATCCTTCACTCCATTGGTCTGCGTAACACTGCCCTCTCTTGGTTGTCGTCCTACCTTTCTGACCGTTCATTCTCTGTCTCCTCTCATGACTCCACCTCCCCCTCACTTCCACTAACTGTAGGGGTACCCCAAGGTTCTGTCCTTGGTCCTCTTCTCTTCTCTCTCTATACGTCCTCACTAGGTAAGCTCATTAGTTCTTTTGGTTTCCAATATCATCTCTATGCTGATGACACTCAAATCTATCTTTCCTCTCCAGACCTCTCCCCTACTCTCCTCACTCGTATCTCCAACTGTCTCTCTGCTATCTCTTCCTGGATGTCCCAGCGCTTTCTTAAACTTAACATGTCTAAGACCGAGCTGATCATCTTCCCTCCCTCCCGCATAATCTCACCTCCTACAATCTCATTATCTATTGATGGCACTACTATCTCCTCTACCCCCCAAGCGCGCTGTCTTGGAGTAATCCTTGACTCCTCCCTCTCCTTCAAACGACACATTCAGCACCTCTCACAAACCTGCCGTTTTCATCTAAAAAATATTTCCAGGATCAGACTTTTTCTGACCCAGGATGCTACTAAGACTCTTATCCACTCACTGGTCATCTCCAGACTGGACTGCTGTAATCTCTTCCTGACTGGCATTCCTGACAAATACCTCTCTCCACTCCAATCTATCCTCAATGCTGCTGCCCGGCTCATTTTCCTCACCAAATGCACTACGTCCACCTCTCCTCTCTTACTAGTCCTTCACTGGCTCCCCTTCCCTTTCAGAATCCATTTCAAGCTTCTCACACTTGCTTACAAAGCCCTCACCCACTCCTCTCCCATCTACATCTCTGATCTTATCTCGCTTTACACTCCCACCCGTCCTCTTCGCTCTGCTAATGCACACCGACTCTCCTGCCTACGGATTACTTCCTCCCACTCCTACCTCCAAGATTTTTCACGTGCTGCACCACTTCTCTGGAATTCCCTACCTCTCCCCCTCAGACTCTCCACCTCTCTACAAAACTTCAAACGGGCTCTCAAGACCCACTTCTTCACCAAACCCAGCCAAATCTCATCCTAAACCTCTGTTCCATGCTCTCTATGTACCCCATCTGTCTCACCCCTGTCTGTCTACCCCTCTCTTTTAGAATGTAAGCTCTCACGAGCAGGGCCCTCTTCCCTCATGTGCTTACTCTTTTCTTACTTTAATAATCTTCAGCTGCACCAAATCCAGCAGTCTTCTGCCACCTGATACTTATTCCAGTGTCATCTGCTGATGTAGCTATGTTTATTTACCCTGTACTTGTCCTATATTGTCGTCAACTGTAAGTTGCTGTTTTCCTGTTTGATTATTTGTTTATGTACTCTGTAATTGGGCACTGCGGAACCCTTGTGGCGCCATATAAATAAAGGATAATAATAATAATAATAAATAATATAATATATAGCATTACGGTACAGTAGGCCACTGCTCTACCTACCTCTGTGTCGTCAAGTATACTATCCATCCATACCTGTGGTGCATTTTAGAAAAAAACATGTCTCGGCAGAGCAATCTATAAATCCATCATTTTTCAGACAGCAACAGTGGGTATTGTAATAGTCACCCAATCCATCACTTTTATAGGGTTACATGCACCCACATGCTACAGCCTGTCTCAATAATTTTACTGTCACGCTGTGTGTGTTTGTGTTTTTATTTGGGTATTTTTTGTTGTTGTAGAACTACAGGTACCAGCAAGCCCGTTATTTCCCCGCCTGCTGGTACTTGAGGTTCTCCAAGTACCAGCAAGCGGGGGAGGCTTGCTGGGCCTTGTAGTTCCACAACGAAAAAACAATATTCTTTTTTTACACACATGGCTATCAGCCCGGCACCCACCACCCAGGGGTGCTGGGGACAGCCTCGGGCTTCACCCCTGGCCCTTGGGTGCCTCGAGGGGAGGAACCTCTTGATTTAAGGGGTCCCCACTCCTCCAGGGAACCCCGGCCAGGGGTGACTAGTTGGAGGGGTAATGCCAGGGCCGCAGGGACCTACATAAAAGTGTCCCCCGGCTGTGGCATTATCTCTCTGGCTAGTGGAGCCCGGTGCTGGTTTTAAAAATATGGGGGACCCCTACATCTATTGTCCCACGTATTTTTGGAACCTGGACCGGTCTAAGAGCCCGGTGCTAGTTGTCTAAATACGGGGAACCCCTGTCCAATTTTCCCCCCAGTATTTAAATAACCAGGACCGGCTCAAAGAGCCCGAGGCTGGTTATACTAAGGAGGGGGGACCTCACACATTTTTTTTAACCCATTCAGACCCTTCTCCTTTAAGTTAATGGAAGCCCTGGACAACAAAATTGCATTCATGTCCTCCTCCCTCACCCTTCCCAGTCCCAAACACTCATTTTTTTTTTCTTTAAAAATTTATAATATATAACGAGAACAATGAGCAGGCAGGCAGCGGGCATTGGCGGCATCGGACTGAGATAGAAATTAGTGGTGGAGGGCTGGGTCAGTTGATTGTGGGCGAGTTTGTAAGCCATTGGCGGTGGCAGCGGGTATCGGCTCAGAGGCAGTAGCGGGCATTGGCTAAGGGTCATCGGCAGGATTCGGCGGACATTATGGCTGTAGTGCCTCACTAGCCACTGACCTCACCGCACGCCACTGTGGGACAGATGTAACATGCAGAGAGAGGTAGATTTGGGAGGGGGAATGTCCTAGCATAACTGTTAATTGCAGTGTAATACTGTAATTCAGCTGTGCAGCATTTGTGGCTAAATGTCAAAGAAGCCAGTATTTACCCTGCATGCAAAACAATAAATGTATTTGAACATACCTCCCAACTATCCCAATTTTTGCAGGACAGTCACTTTTTGGGGGAATGTCCAGCTAACCCAAACAACCCCCCCCCCCCCTTCCCATGGGGAAGGTGGGGGGGGTGGAAGGCTCCCTGTAGCTTGTTGCTCTGCAAATATGCACATTGTGGGTAATTCAGACCTGATCGCTAGGGTGTGTTTTTTGCATCCCTGTAATCAGGTAGTTGCCGCCTACAGCGGAAGGGAAAATTTGCTGTGCAGGTGTGTGATCACATGTGCACAAGAGCTGCACAGCTCAGCACTTACTCAGCCATTGAGGTGACGTCACAAATCCTCCCACAAAACGCCGGGTCCCTCCAGTGTTTTTCCGGACACTCCCTAGAAACATTCAGTTGCCACCCACACAAACACCCTCTTCTTGTCAATCTTCTTGTGATCTCCGGACCGTCGCACTTACGCATTGTGGCGCATACGCATGTGCAGTGCAGACCAGATTGCCCGCTGGGTGAAAATAAATTGAAGCGATCTGGTCTGAATAAGCCTCAATGTCTATTCACGGGAGACAGAGGGGCTGGGGCATGGCCAGCAGCTCACAGAGCACCTATAATGACAAAAATGGGAGACATGGCTCATGATCGCGATATACCTGCGAAGGTACGCCCTCTACTGATTGACAGGCAGAGGCATTCGCATTTTCTGCGGGGCACCCGGAGAAAATGTAGGCACACGCACAGGATGGACCCTGCGTATATGCCCCCATCCTCTTCATAGTTTTTGCGGTTGGAACGCGTATTACGATCCAAACTGAATTAGGCCCTATATGTCTTATATACACGAGCAGTGTGAAAACATCAATCGATGGGGGTAATTCCAAGATGATCGCAGCAGGAATTTTGTTAGCAGTTGGGCAAAACCATGTGTACTGCAGGGGAGGCAGATATAACATGTGCAGAAAGAGTTAGATTTGGGTGAGTTATTTTGTTTCTGTGCAGGGTAAATACTGACTGCTTTATTTTTACACTGCAAATTAGATTGCAGATTGAACACACCACACCCAAATCTAACTCTCTCTGCACATGTTAAATCTGCCTTCCCTGCAGTGCACATAGGTGGTCATTCCGAGTTGTTCGCTCGGTAATTTTCTTCGCATCGCAGCGATTTTCCGCTTAATGCGCATGCGCAATGTTCACACTGCGACTGCGCCAAGTAAATTTGCTATGCAGTTAGGAATATTACTCACGGTTTTTTCATCGTTCTGGTGATCGCAATGTGATTGACAGGAAGTGGGTGTTTCTGGGCGGAAACAGGCCGCTTTAGGGGCGTGTGGGAAAAAATGCTACCGTTTCTGGGAAAAACGCGGGAGTGGCTGGAGAAACGGAGGAGTGTCTGGGCGAACGCTGGGTGTGTTTATGACGTCAAACCAGGAACGACAAGCACTGAACTGATCGCACTGGCAGAGTAAGTCTCGAGCTACTCAGAAACTGCACAGAGATGTCTTATCGCAATATTGCAAATCTTTCGTTCGCAATTTTAAGATGCTAAGATTCACTCCCAGTAGGCGGCAGCTTAGCGTGTGCAATGCTGCTAAAAGCAGCTTGCGAGCGAACAACTCGGAATGAGGGCCATGGGGGGTAATTCTGAGTTGATCGCAGCAGGATTTTTGTTAGCAGTTGGGCAAAACCATGTGCACTGCATTTACGAACAGATGATTTTTTTATATAAATTTTAAAATGTTAGTAAATGTGTGTGTTTTTTTCAACCTGGAAGCCCAACATCGATTAAGATCGATCTTAAATAGACCCCTGGGTTTTAAGGATAACCATGGTTGAGTCCAATGGTTAATTCACATTGACCGAAGTTCTAATTAAGTCACCTGTGCTCAAGCATGATATCCTTAAAATCTGGATTGCAATGACAGCATTTTGGAACTATGCCTAAGGGTTTAATTTTTACATTTATCCACTGACAATAAATCTACCTACAATATCCCTGTAACTGTTATGATTACAGTATTTCACTAAATAATTTAATTTGCTGAACCTTCTGTAAAAAGAAATATTAAGCTGCTGTAATTCCCAGATGCAGCAAATTTGTTAGCTAGTGGGCAAAACCATGTGCACTGCAGGGATGGGGGGGGGGGGGGCAGATATAACATTTGCAGAGAGATTTAGGTGGGTTATATTGTTTGTGTGCAGGGTAAATACTGGCTGTTTTGTTTTTACACTGCAATTTAGATTTCAGTTTGAACACACCGCACCAAAATCTAACTCTCTCTGCACATATTATATACCCCCCCCCCCCCTGCAGTGTACATGGTTTTAGCTAATAAATTTGCTGCTGTGATCAGATCTGAGTTAAGCCCTATGTATTTGGCACTGGCAAAGGGTTAGAGGCCTTGCTGTAGAGCTCACACCTTTCTTATCATGCATTGTAATATTTCCTATGTCCTGATGTTGTGCTCTCTGCTCCATCCAAGTAAACAGCAATGTAGCATGGCTATCAAAGAGCGTGAAGATTGCAGATTTCCTGGGATTAATGCTAAGGAATGCTATTCCAGAGGCTGCTGCTTTAATTCAAGTGTCACTGGGGTTAAATGGTGTTTTTACCTTAAAAACACAGGTAGAGTATATAGTACAGTGGTAAAGTGGGAGCATGTAGTGCTATTGATTACAGATTTGATGGAGCTTAAACATGGATAAGGTCCATGGCTCTAAGAGTTTATCTTGTGCATCCTTTATTCTTAGTCATGGTCAGATAAGATTAGAAAATACCATTTAAGTGGAAATTTCCTGTTAGCTGTTTTTCAGTTTGCTCAACTGTCTGATTAACTGGTCCTAAAAAAGGACCAAAGGAGCTAAATTGCCCTGTGATCTAGCTAAATTGCCCCAGTTAAAAAAAAAAAAAAACTAAGCTGCTGTAATTCTTGGATGTTTCCTTACTGCATCAACAGGAAGTGACAAGAAACAATGTAATGTGGAACCGTACAGCAGAAGGGATTGCGGCTACCCCACAATAAGTGCAGCGGAATGTAAGAAGAGGAATTGTTGCTTTGACTGCAGCATTCCCGGGGTTAACTGGTGTTTCTTCAAGTCACAAGGTATGGAGCTGCTGTATAGTTACTCGCAAGTCAGTAGTTGTATGATGCTCACTCCTGTTAAGCTGGATACACACAGAATGCCCTACACAGGGGGTGAAATGAGCGCCCCCCCCACCCCCCGTACGCTCAGCACACATCACGCTGTGCTGAGCGGGGGGAGAGATGTGTGCTGAGCAGTTCGCTCAGCACACATCTCTCCCCAAAATCGGGCCGTGAATACGGACCTTTAAACTGGATCCACACTTAGATTATCTGTCCAATTTTTTTTTCTAGTTGAAACAAAATTATGCTAATATGTGGCAGCAAATTACAATTGACCATTTGCTCACAAACACTGGAAAACATCCAAAAATGGTCATTTAGATAAATTGGTTAAATCCATTTCATTTAGCTAATTTATCCAAACTACCTTTATTGTATCTTTGTGGGTGAATGATGTGTGGGTCAGTGTTGAGGGTGGTGGAGGAGATGGGTAATAGGCACAGCAGGGTGTGGACAGTCAAATAGTGTGCTTAGAGGTTCAGAGTCATTGTATGAGACTCTGGCAACAGTGACTTGATGAGTCTGGTGTCCATAGGGTGGGACGCATTAACCTTTTTATGCTATTGAAATAGTTCTCCTCCTGACCGACGCAGTTCCTTGCTCTGAGGTTGGTGTATTGTCCTGTTGCAGCGCCTCTCCACTGTGGTCACAGTGAGCTGTGTGGTGTTGCTGGCGCATGCCAATCTCCCCCCAACCTCCCTCCTGCATTTCAGACCTACGTACGCATGATGGGATCTTGTATGATATGCGCGTGTGCTGTAGAGATGAAAGTGGGGGTGAGGAGGCAGATCGTGAGATGGGGAAACTTTGTGGACTGTTAGCGAAGGGGAGCAATGGGCAATCTGAGTTGCAAAGAGGGCATCAGAAGAGGTTATTGCATGTGCACTGGTGACAGGTCCATCCTTGGTGGCCAGCCTCAGTGATAAAGGGGTACATGAGCTAGTGTCCCTTGGCCAGCCATGTACCATGGCCACCTCCCTACCTCCTATATATTCTCCCTGATCTGTCACTTTGTTACGGTCTGCTGCTGGCACTGGTGTATCGTCCTGCAGTTGCCGTCTCCGCCCATTGCTGTGACTTCCCCCAGAGTTAGCCACACAGAGTGACAGATCTGGGAAAATATATAGGAGATCATTACTTTCACTTGCAGCCTACCTTATTTTTTGCAGCCTAGCATGCTCCTGACCCCTTCTCTCACTAATACTTATACAACATTCATGAACTCATCTTAAGGTTTCTTTATTATTCAGTCACACTGTCTTGGATCCAAACCATTTCCTGTGGCATTGCAGTCAAACAATTGAGCTATTTACCCTTGCATAGAAAGGTATAATCTAAGCTAGAGAATTCTATTTGGAGCTCACCTTGTACTTTGTGAAGAAATAATCAGCTTTGTGGCTGAGCAGATATATGGAGTGTGTGGCTGCACACTGCATTGATCTGCTGAGTTGCAATGCTAATAATTTTTTTTTTTGCAAAGTACCAATAGCTTCATTGTGAAGGTGGAAAGAAGGGTGTTACGGCATGGAATGTACAAACTGCGAGACCCTGCTGGTAGCGCCTTTGTCTATTTAGTAGGAAGGGCACGTAACAGCCGGGGGGCAATGGAGGAAGCCCCTTTAGGGCTGGAGCCCGGCGGCAACTGACTCCGTTGTCTCTGGCAGTTCCGCCCCTGGACTAGAGGAATGGTCAAGAACATGGCAACATTTAATGCCAAAAAATGCAAAATCATACACGTCTCAAAAATGCAAAGGCTAACTATAATATTAAGGGCATTATAATGGCAAGAGGAAAGCTATCTAAGTATTACTATTTCAGGTAAGCAATGTAACAAAGCAATAGGAAAGGCAAGTCAGATGCTTGTTTGCATAGGTTAAAGAACCAGTAGCAGAAAAAAGTAATACAGGTTGAGTATCCCATATCCAAATATTCCGAAATACGGAATATTCCGAAATACGGACTTTTTTGAGTGAGACTGAGATAGTGAAACCTTTGTGTTTTGATGGCTCAGTGTACACAAACTTTGTTTAATACTCAAAGTTATTAAAAATATTGTATTAAATGAACTTCAGACTGT